>NW_028259004.1:0-5326 GCF_024713525.1 Acromyrmex echinatior
AAACTGAAATTGTATTAAAAATATCTATTAAAAAATTTTTTAATCAAAATTCATTTAAATAATACATACTGAATTGTAAAAATTTTTATGAATCAAAATTTTAAATTTAACAAATTTTTTTAAATTAAAATCCAAATATTTAAAGTTATATCAGCTTCAAAATTTAGAATTAATAATACCGCTGCAATCTTAAGACCTAAAACAAATTTTACAATTTTTAATAATCATTTTAAATCATATGCAATCTTAAGTACAATTTTAATAAAAAATTTTTTATCAAATTCTTACATCAACATTGGTCAAAGATAATTCTAATGCTAATGTTAAGAATTATCAGCTTTAATATTAATGCCAAATCATTAATTATCCAAATTTTAATCAAAAATTTTTTTAATCAATCTTACGATAATTATGCCAAATCATTAATAATAAAAATTATTAAAATGATTAACAATTTTTATCAATCTTTTTCGTAAATTCTAAAATGCTTTAAATTCTAAAGCATTACAAATTTTTATGCCAATGTTTAATTACTAAATTGTTCAAATAAATTCCTAAAGTTAATATTACAGATTTAAAATCATTTATGATATAATACTTAGATAGTTTATTCTGAAATTTCTTAAAATAATAAAATTTTTTTAATTCAAAAGTTGCATTTAATAATCTCATGATTGGTAAATGCATTTATTAATCCAAATTTAAAGATAAAAAGATTGTAATTCATAAAGCCAATTTACGTACAAACTTCATACAAAATTTAAAGTAAATGAATTTGATTAAAATGCATAAAATTTTTTTATTAAAGTTATTTTAATATCTAAGATACACAAAATTCATTTAATATCCTAAAATGCATTAAAAATCTTACCCAATTTTTAATTCAAAAAGTTCATTTATATAATCTAAATGCATACAATATGCATTAAAATATCCTTAAAATGCATTAGATAAAAATTGTTTAAACTAATGCTTTTACGATAACTATAATCTAAATGCTTTATAGTTCTAATTACTTAAAAATGCTTAAAAATTGTATTTAAACAAATTACATAATAAATGCGTCAAGAATTTTAATTGAATCCATGGAAATTAATACATCAAAAAATTTTTAATTCATGGAATTTTTAAAAATCATAAAAATTTTTTTAAAAATGTTTTATACGAAAATTCATAACTGCATTACAAAATCTTTTAATTGAAAATCCTTAATGCTTAAATATCTTCCTCAGAATATTTTAATTAACAATCCATGGAATATTGCATTAAAATGCAATAAAAATTTTTTTTTAATGCTCAATGTTTTAATTTTACGATAAATCTATCACTGCATTGCACCAAAATTGCATTTGAAGTGAATCCCTAGAAAATTGCATTAAAATGCATTAAACAAGAATTCATTTTAATTTCAAAAAGTCAAATTTTGTAATCTAAATATTAAGATCACTGCATTCTAAAGTGAATCCTGAAATTGCATTAAAAATCAATAAAAAATTTTTTTAATTCAAAAGTTCATTTTACGATAATCTATCCATGCAATTGCATTCCAAGATGCATTAATAGTGATCCTAAAAATTGCATTAAAAATGATTAACCAAATTTTTTTAATTTCAAAAGCAATTTTACGTAATCTAATACTGCAGTGCATTAATATGCATTAAAAGTGAATCTTAAAATTTTTAAAATACATAAAAAATTTTTTTAATTCATAAATTGCATTTACGTAATCATATGCATTGTCCAAAATGCATTTATATAATCCCTAGAAAATTTCTTAAAAATCATAAAAGAATTTTTAAATTAAAAATGTCCAATTTTGAAATTAATCTCTGAGAATATGCTTTAAAGTGAAACCAGGAATATTTGTTAAATGAAAAAAAATTTTTTTTAAATCTCAACAGTTATTTAAGTGACTGAAATTTAATGCATAATTTTGCAAATGCTTTAAGTGAATCCTATGAAATTGCATTAAAAATTATCTAATTATTAACCAAGAATTTTTTTTAAATTAAAAAGTTCAAATTTTAGATAAATCTAATACTCAGTGCACGAATAATGCATTTAAATGAATCTGAAATATAAAAATATTAAAAAAATTTTTTTTAAATCTAATGCTTTATTCATAACTATCCTGCATTGCATAACAAAGCATTTTAGTGAATCCTAAAAATGCATTAAAAATCATTACAGATTTTAATTTCAAAAGGAAATTTTAGATAAATCTAATATGCAGTGCAAATAATGCATTTAAAGTAATCCCTGAATTGCATTAAAATAATAAAAAAATTTTTTTTAAATGCATAAATTTTATTTACGATAAATCTATCCTGCATTCTCAAATGCATTTAAGTGAATCCCTAGAAATGCATTAAAATGCATTAACAAGAATTTTTTTTAATTCAAAAGTTCAATTTTACGATAAATCTATACTGCATGCACGAATAATGCATTTAAAGTAATCCTGGAAATTGCATTAAAATGCATAAAAAAATTTTTTTTAATCAAGTTATTTTACGATAATCTATCCTGCTGCAAAATGCATTAGTGATCCTAGAATGCATTAAATATTAAGATTTTTTATTAAAAGCATTTGTATCATACTCTGCAGATAATGCATTTAAATATCTGAATTGTAAAATAAAAATTTTTTAAATCTAAGTTTTACATATCATCACTGCTTGGCCAAATGCATTAAGGAATCCTAAATCTTAAATATTAAGATTTTTTAATTAAAAATTTGTAATATACTCATGCAGAACTTTATGAATCTGGAAATTATAAAAAAAAAAATTTTTAAATTCAATTTTTTACGATAAATCTTCTGCTTGTCAATGCTTATGTCCTAGAATACTAAATTAAATTTTTTTATTAAATCATTTGTAACATACTCAGTGCAATATGCATTAAGTGATCGATATTAATAATAAAATTTTTTAATTCAAGTTATTACATAATCTATACGCATTGTCCAATGCTTAGTGATCCCAGAAATCTTAAAAATTCATTAAATTTTTAATAAAAAGCATTTTGTAAATCAAACTGCTCATAGCATTAATACTGAATTTAACATAAAAATTTTTATCTAATATATATATGCATGTAAGTTAGTCGATGCTTCTTGAATTTTTATAGATTCATATACTGCATAATGCTTAACTGTTATCTTTCGAACAGCTCAGCTGACAAATCTAAAGCTTAAAGATTTTTTAAATTAAAAAAGTCCAATTTTACGTAAATCTATACTCATTGCACGAATAATGCATTTAAAGTGAATCAATGGAATACTGGCATAAAAAATGCAATAAAAAAAATTTTTTTTAATGCTCAAATGTTAATTTTAACGATAAATCTATCACTGCATTACTCAAATTGCATTTACATGGAATCCCTAGCAATAGCTATTAAAAATTCATTAACCCAAGAATTTGTTTTAATTCAAAAAGTTCAAATTTTAATGATAAATCAATACTGCCGTGCACGAATATGCTTTACAGTAATCCCTGGAAATTGCATTAAAATGCATAGAAAATAGTATTGTTTAAATCCATATAGTTTCCTTTTTACGATACTCTATCCTGCATGGTCCAAAAGCATTTATAAGTGAATCCCTAGAAAATTGCATTAAAAATGCATTAAGAAGATTTGTTTATTTCAAAAAGTCACAATTTTACGATAAATCTAATACTGCAGTGCAAGAATATGCATTTAAGGTAAACCCTGAAAATTTTATTAAAAATACAATAAAAAAATTTTTTTTTTAATTCAAAAATTGCATTTTACGATAATCTATCACTGCATTGGTCCCAAAATGGCATTGCTAGTGAAAAATACCCTATCACACAAATAATACCATTCACACAAATGGATTAAACAAGAATTTTTTTAAGTGAAAAAAGTCTCTATATATATCGGTAAATCCAACCTTCAGTGCACGAATAAGCATTTAAGTGTGAATCCATGGAATCTTGCTTAAAAATGAAAAAAAAAAATTTTTCTCTAGATGCTAAATGCTCAAATGTTTTTAATTTTACAGACTAAATCTTCACTGAATTGCAGGTGCGGGTTCGTCAAAATTGCATCTTTATAACGGGAATCCAGGAGATGTAGCCCGCTGTAGAACATGTGTTCTGTCTGTGTCTGGATCATTAACCCAAGAATATTTTTTAACTTCCAAAGCAGTTCCAAATTTTGGAGGATAAATCTAATACTTTGCAGTGCACGAGAATGCATTTAAAGTGAACTTCCACATATAACAACTTGCAGTAAAAATCAAATAAAAAATTTTTTTTAAATTACATAAAAGGTGCATTTGGTACGATAAATCTTCACTGCATTGGTCCGAGATCTTATAGTTGAATCCCTAGAAAATGCATTAAAAAGTCATTAAAGAAGAATTTGTTTATTTCAAAAAAGGCACAATTTTTACGATAACTCTACTCTGCAGTGCAAGAATATGTGTCTTCGTTAAAGTGAATCCATGGAGTATTGCAGTAAAAAATGCATAAACAAATTTTTTTTAATTGCCACATGTTTTAAATTTTTACGATCAAATCTATCACTGGGGGCCCATTACACCATAGTGCTTTAACGGGAATCCCTAGAAAATGCATTAAAAATTCATTACCCAAGATTCTTTTTAATTCAAAACGTGCAAATTTTTATGATACCATTCGAATACTGGGCAGTGCACGATTTCGCATCATTCTGCTTTCTTAAAATTTCCTGTCTAATATGCATTAAAAAAATGCAATAGAAAAGGTACTTCTTTTCTCTCTTACTCTATAGTCCATCCTGATAGATAATTTGCATTTACGTAAAATCTATCACTGCATTGGTCCAGAATGCATTAGTGAATCCCTAGAAAATTGCAGTAAAATGCATTAAGAAGAATTTGTTTATTTCAAAAAGGCACAATATGTGAAAAGAGTGTTTTCTGTTTGTGTTCGAATGTCTCTCATCCAGTATCGGTTCACGGTCCATGCCCTCTGATTGAATTGTATAGGTCTTTGACCGCGGGACTCAAAGTATGTCCTCATAATCCACCCGCGGTTCTGTGTGTCGTGCAGTGGTCCAAAAGCATTTAAAGGGAATCCCTAGAAAATTACATGAAAAAAGGATTAAACAGAATTTTTTTGAAAGGAAAAAAGCGCTAGTTTTTTCGGGAAGCCATACGTCAGGGCACGAAATAAGCAGGTTAAAAGGGAATCCATGGCATATTTGCATTAATTTCATCTTGCGCATAATAAAAATTTGTTTTAAATGCCAAAATGGTTTTTAAGGTTTACGATAAATCTATCAATCGATCACTGCATTGCATCAAATGCAT
>NW_028259005.1:0-5324 GCF_024713525.1 Acromyrmex echinatior
CCGCGGACGCGGAAGGGATCCCTTTTGCCGCCTGGTAAGGGGCTGGGGCAAAGTCTGGATCTTTTTTCCTATTCTCTTGCCAATGGGCTCGTCCTTCTGATCAACTTCCTGACAAAATGAGGAATTGGGGTTTGGGGGCTTCCGCTAATCAGCATTTCGAAGTTCGAGTGTCGGTTGCCATGGTCATATTGTTCCAGACACCAAGTTTGTGTGAGCATACCCCTGGATAACTCAAGTCTCTCGTTGAAGGGGGTTTTGGTGGGAGTGAGACGGCTCCACTGGCAGTCGTGAAGCGGAACTACACCGGACGCGACTGGTCTGCATGATAATCGCTGAGCGCATGGTGCCACAGGGGAAAGAACACGGCAGGTCCGGTCGCTCGGGGTGCGGGGATGGTCGCTCCTGATGCTGTCGGTTTTCCTGTACAAACAACCCGGTAGATTTAAAGCTTCTTCGCTGTCTCCGGCTGTTCATATCCATTGGGACAGATATTCTGCGACCGCTTCATCAGCGGCGGGGAGCGAGCCAGCCTGTGCCGTCTAGGGCGTGATGTATTGGGAAGGTATACCCCGCCAGGTTGAAGCCTCATACTGTGGTGCTTGTAGCTCCACGAAATTAATGAAGGGTCCCAGTTTTCCTCTGGGGACCATTGGTCTGGGGGTACTCCCGGAATTCGAGGGAACCCTTTTCGATTGTCGGGGGTTCCGCCCGCAAAAGGGTGAACCGGTTTTCTTTCCACCGGAATGAAAAGTTGCGCGCGCCGCGAAGGATGGGAAATGAAGTTCCAATATGAACAGGGCAAAAATATGTGGGTCTAATTTTCTAATTTCTCCTGAGGCTGGCTATCCCTGGCCCCCTTTCGCTCGAGAAAGGTCGGTCACCTTTGTACTTTTGGGGGGCCCGGGGCCCGGCTTTTTCCTTCCTTTTTGGGCTCCCCTTTTTAAACCTGTTTAGTTACCGAGTCACAGGGGCCGACGGGAGCCGTGGGGATTGTGCGGCCTCCGGCCCAAGAGGGCTAAGACCTGGTTGAAGGGTTGCAGGAAGCAAGTGTTGCGGCGGGAACCCCCCTCAAACCCGCCCTCAATGGCCGTGACTGTTAAGGGGGACGGCAACCCTGTGGGAGGCTTTGGGCTTGGTGGTAGCAAAACCGGTGACTGAAAATGGCGGTATAGGCAACGAACCGCCCTTACCCACCCCCCTTGAAATGTCGCTGCCGGAAGGTCAGGTGGCGGAGCGTGGGGTGGGGATTTCTGGCGCAGAAATCCCCTGCAAGTATCCGCACTCGTATTTCCAGTACTGATTTGAAATCCATTTGCCCGCGAGGCCGAGCCAAATCTGTACGGAGCAGGCGGCCGCCAGACCCCGAGTTGTGCCAGAAATGGCGCTAGAGCACCTGCTTTCTTCACCGATTTGGGTGAGCACGATCAGGAATTTGCAAAAGGCCCGACACCCTTTTTCGGAGGAACACCCCCCCCTTTGCGACAAAGCTGTCGGCCATAGGTACCGATCGCCCCGCGGTTCGGTGCTTAAACCTCTTCTTACCCCCTTTCAGCTTCTAAAACGGTCCCACGTTAGTTTCAGGCGTTGGCGGTTTGCCGGGAGTTTGCGGAAAAAAAAAAACTTTGCCCCCGTGGGTGGCCCCACCACAATGAAGAAAAAAAAGCTGGTTGAGCGAAATCCCGCCGTTGTGGTTTTCCTGAGTGGGTGCTAACCCGCCGTCCAAGTGCTGTACACCGATCCTATTTATTTAATTAGGTCGGCCCCAAATTGTGGAGGGGATTCTGGCCGGCGGTCCAAACCCCCACGACGAACGCTGGCTAAAGTCTCGCAAAACCCTTTCCCGGCACCCTGCATTATCATTCCACTTTCTGTCGGGCGAGACTTGATTGCAGGGAAAACCGAACAAATCGCCACGATATTTTTTTCCCGCAGGGCTTCTTTCAGGCACACGTAAGCAGCCAATCAATGTTTTCCCCCTTTGTCGCGAAGTGGACACTGTGTTTCCATTTGGCCTTACTGCTTACAATCCTGACGCGTGGGCCTGGGTTGAAATCACTTGGAAAGCCCCCCCCCCCCCCCCCCCCAGTCAAATCAGCACGAAGCCCTTTTCAAGGGGGGGCACCGGCCTAACACGCGACTGCGGAGACTGCTGGCAAAATTTTTGGTGGGGAAGCTGGCGTTGACAACCAATCCCAAGTCTGCTCCACCGGTCCCTTCCCCTACCCGGCATCCGCTATGCCCTGGTTGTGGTTTCCGCAAACGCACGCCACGCTTCCCTTATTGTCAAGGGCACCGGGATTTTCCCGGCTGCTTCAGTCCGCGAACCGTGATCCGCATGCCTCCTTGTCGTATAGTCTAATCTCGCTTGGATCCAGCAAAACGCTTTCCCCCCCTCAAACCGTCGTGGGGGAGACAAGCGGTTGCAAGATCTGTCTGGCACCGCGTATCTCGACTGCGGCCTCGAGCACGCGGCGGCGGGCGATAGTGTCGGCCGCGCCGATCTGGGCGACCCCTCCTTGCCAGCCTACCCTCTTGCCCATCTTGCTCATCTTCTCAGGATTATTCTGTGTCATGTGACCGCTGTTTCACCGGTCCTTGGTTCTCCATTCATGGGGAGCGGCGTCGCAACCCCTTGTCACGCTCGGCTTTGCGAGAACTCCGTAATCGCGATGGGGGTGGCCTGCTCCATTCCTCGTCTTCGGCGTCGTCCACTCGCAGAATGCGAGCGTCTGTATGAAACAGTGTCAGAAGTGGAGCCTGCACGGTGAGATACGTGCTCAAAACCAGAGGTCTCAAAAGGCCCAGGGGTGGCGCTCGGGGGCATTGACCTTCTTGGGGTTTAGGAAGGGAGTGAGACTCGCTTCAGGAAGAGTGGCCCGGCTTGGCGGTGGTGCGTCAAAGAACGCCGATGAGAAACACTGGAAGATACGGAATAAGGAGTCGGGTCTTGTCCGGGCACCGGGGGTAACGGGACTGAAGGGCAGAGCCTGTGGACGAGTTCGATAAACGACTAATTGACAGATAACTGGCCAACCCGTGTCTGGATGGCGACGGCCTATGACGCTCAGTTGCGATGCTGGTAATTCCCCATGTAAGAACCTTCTCCCACCTCGATCCACAGGCGGTTTGTTCAAATTCGACACTGAACAGCTCGAATGGGAAACCGTCCACTTCGATCGGCCACTTGCCGTCTGTGGGAAGGGAAGCTTGAGGGGCTTGAACGGACCAACCTCCCCCCCAAGGGGATTGGTAAAGCCCCTTCACCTCGTCTGATTCGAGACGACTCTGGGGGGGGGCCTCTCTCTAGTGAGGGTTGACATGTCTGGCCTGGGCCTTGCACTTCTCAATCTCCGTCTGTTGTTCGTCCCAAAATCTGCGACAAACGTCTTTCCGGCATTTCCCGGGGTAGGGGGTGCTTGGTATCCTACCGACCTGAAGCGGCCGCACACTGACACTTGTACTTTAGACCCGGACGTTTTGGCAAACCCGGTGGGGCGGTGGCGCCAGTTCCCTGGAGGAGCTTAGAAACCTGTGAGCCTTCGGATTTTGGTTGGTACGGTTAAATTTTGGGGCGGCAAGGTGGCCAGAACAGTCCCTTTGGGTGGATTTGCTGTGGATATAGGGGGGACCATAATGAGGAGCTGCGAACCCCACGGCCCCACTGATGATAGGATAGGTGGATGAGGAATCGTGCTGTGTGATGATGATGATGTTGCTGTTGTTGTTGTTGCTGGTGCTGTGGATAAGCAGGATACATTGCGGGAAATGGGGAAAGGTAGGTCAGAGCTGGCGGCTTGAGAATACCACGGATACTGCTATCTCCGTCTGGACTGGCGAGGTGGATTTAAGCCAGGAAATGGACATTTGCAAGGCATGGGTTGTGGAGGGGTTGGCCCAAAACTTGACAAGGCAACTGGGAGGTGGGAAGTGGGGGAGCAAACGCAGAACCACGGCAGGGGTTTTGCCAAAATGCGCGGGAAAAATGGGGGAACAGTCCATGCCGTGAATATGGGCACCCTTTGTTGGGACGGCCCAAAAGGTGGGGGCATCAAGGCATCCGGACATCTCAGGGCAGACAACCTCGCCCTCTTCTCGCGGACCAGGTAGGGCCGTCCCTCAGAATCCCGCTCGATCCAGGTATCCGGTGACATGTGAGAAGGCTGCACAATACCACCATTCCCTGAGGAAGACAAAGACCGTTGGAGGGGTGTGCCCCGCTGGAATTGGAAGAATTTAGAAGAAGAGGCACGGGCTAGAGGCGTTTTCACCCAGGCAACACAAGGGAGGCAGGTTTGGTAAAAACAAGCTGTCTCCTGATCATCCTCACTGCTTTGGGCTGGTGGCAATTACACTTTGTTTCTATCACCCTGGGTTTTTTTCCTGCTTGTTGCTGGCCTTAAAACTTGTCTCAAAGTCAGCTGGAACCAACCAAAGGACTTCCTGTTAAATTACCTCATACGGCTCCGGGCAACTCCACCCCCTTGCGGCTTAATTGTCAAGGACCACAGGGCACGGGCCATTGTCCCGGAGTTACGGACGGCAAACTTGGTGAAAAGACGGCGACGAAGGTCCTCATTCCGCCCTGGCCATCCTTCCCGAGCGCGCGGGCCATGCGAAAGGTCTGGGCCAATGTTTTTTTTGCTTTTTTTTTTTTTTTGCTTTTTGGGGCTGGCTGCCATTGGGGCCTATCAATCCGCCTCAGGGCCATTTCTTCCCGTTGGGCCCCAAACCTGGACGCGGTGATGGCCCCGGGGAGGGAACTGCGATGTGCCCTTCCGGTCGGTCTTCCCGCGATGTGCGTCTTAATAGCCTTTCTCGCAGTGTGGAAGGAGGAATAGAACGAAGTGTTTCTTCCCAGACCCCGTTCCAAGCGGAATGTTTCTAGGATGTCCCAAGAGGGATGGCATTCGTATCAGTCCGCCACGCGCTGCAAGACCAAGGACTTCTCTCGGATTTTGATGGTGTTTGGTACTTTGGGGGGAAAGAGTGCACCCTGAAATCGAGGGGCGTGGTCCGTCCGGCGGCCAGGAATGTTCCATTTGGCAACCCTTCTTTATTGACCTTGCGGTGATGTGCTGCCAAGGTGCGGCAGTGATACCTTTGCATAGAAACGCAGGAAGGTTTTGAAAGATGCTAGCTTGTTTTCCAATTGTTGTGGATGCACGCCGAACACCATCCCGCTCCCTTGAGTTCCTGGCCGGGAGCGGAAGGGCCCGATTTTTTCGTGGCATAAAAAGCTCAGAAAATGCGAGGCTCTGGCTCACTTGGGCGATCAAGACGGAAATGCTTCTCGAGCTCGTTGTCGCCTTTGACTCAAGGATGAA
>NW_028259006.1:0-5202 GCF_024713525.1 Acromyrmex echinatior
AGGACTTTCAATTGGATTTTTATCAAAATTTTAATTAAATTTTTCCCAATTGTTTTGAAACAATATTCGAAAAAGGCAACTAAAATTTCAAAAATTACAACAAATCGGGAAAAATTTTTTTTCCCAATCATAATGCTCTTTAACGGAAAAAAATTAAAGCCACAATTCTAACTTCCAAATTTTACTGTAGTCCTTTTTTCGAATCCGGTTTTCATTAAAAACTTTTTTTTAGGGAATGCCGCGTTAGGTTTTTCGTCTGATTTCATTAAAGTAAAACCGGTCGCCCCCTTTTTTTTACACAAACGGGGACATCGACTATTCAAAATGAAATAAAATTTTCGTTTTAATTAATTTAGTTTGAACAAAAATCTTATATTTATTATCCTCCAAATTTTTTATTAAAAATAGCCTGGAGGGAAATGTATTAAAGTTAAGCAAAATTTTTTTCCTTTTTATTCTAATTTTTGACTTTACAATTTTAAAAAAATTTTTTCCAAAAGTTAAAAAACCCGGGTTTAATCGAGGAAAAAAATCTTTGGGAAAGATGAGTTTCCGTGCAAATTTTCCAACAAAAATCAAATTTTAACACAAACGGATATTGCGGTTTTCAGAAACGTGTGGAGTTTTTTGTTCATTCACCCTTTTGAAAGGGTTCGTGAATCTCAAAAAGATCTTCGGTTTATCGTTCGTCTGCTAAATTCTTCGTTTTCTGTCGACAAAACAAAGAAAAAAAATTTCGGCTCGCGTACGGAAAACCAACCCCTTCTAAGAAAAAATTCCTCGAGTATTTTGTTTTTAAAATGTTTCTTTTATTTCAAGGATTTTTCTTTTATTATCTTTGGGGAAAAAAAGAACGAGAACGGTGAAGATTCTTTAAAAAAAAAAAAAAAAAAAAAAAAATCTTTTGCTTCAATTTTCCCCCTTTTATTTAAACAAATGTCATCACTTTAACCCAAATGCCATCGCTATTTAGTGTTATTGCTATTTAAAGTAAATTTTAGTATAACAAAAAGGGGTGTTTTTTAAATTAAAGTAACTTTTTTTTCTTTTTAATTTTAACGCAATTTATAATTTAAATTTCATAAACCCAAAAAACAATTATTAAAATTAAAACGAAAAAAGCCACTTAAATTCAATTTGGAAATGAAGGTGATATATATTAAAGGGGTATTCAAGAAAAAAGTTTTAGTGCCGTTAACTCGCTCCCTTAAAATTTATGTACGTAGCTTTTGGGTTAAATTAAAACAAGAAATTCTTTAAAAATTATTAGACAATTAAAAAGGATTCTTACATAATTGCATTTTTTTAGAAAAATTAAAAAAGTAAAAAAAAAACCCTTAGGGGGAAATCCTTTAAAAAATGCGTATTTTTGGGCAATTTTTTAAATTTCATATTTTTATAAATTTTTATATTTTTTTCTTTTATTTTTATAAAAATCCGATGTCCCATAGATAAAAAAGGGTTTTCCCCTTACACGTCCCGGGGAAAGTAAATTTTTTTTGAATTTTCGGAATGGGGCGGGGTTCACTCCCGCTAAAAATTGCAGAAAAAATCTTCAGAATATTTTTTTGCTATAATATTCCCCCGAAAAAGAAACAAAAACTTAGGGGTTTACCTGTCCTAAGATGGAAAGGGGAAACAAAATGGATTTATCGAATACAGCCTATCTTTCGTTGCCTCGCTCTGGCCCACCAAAAAATTTTATTTTTGGGATTATTCGCCTTTTTTTTAAAACCCCCGAATTTCGCCCCACTGTTTCTGAATCTGGAATATCTCCCTTTAAGGGGCTTTTAAAAAACCAAAGGTTTTAAATAAGTTTAAAAGGGGAAATTTTGAAGCGCCAGTTCTTTTAAACCCTTACCAAAAAGTAAATTTTGCATAAAAAAATTTTTATCGAAATTCCATCTCCCCTTAAAATTCAAAGCTGAACCCTTAACCTTAAACGAGCTCGGGTCGATAAATTTGAAATTTAAAAAGAAAAAAAGGGGAGGAAAAAAAAAATTTTAAACAAATTGGAAAAAATTTTCAAAAAACGATTTTTTGTTGGGGCTAACAATGTATAATTGACAAAAGGGGGTTCTTCTTAACTAAATTTTCCCGGGGCTTAAACTCTTTTAAAAAAAAAAACTTTTAGGCTTTTTCTTCGGGAAACCCTTCGAGCGCATGTCAACAACGTCTTTCGGAAGTTTAAATTTAAACCTGAAAAATTTGTGCGGGATCGTAAAAGTTAATTGGGGACCGAATTTGGGAATTTCTACTATCCTGTTTCAATTCCCTTCCCGAAAAAGATATCCTGGCTTTGTTATTTTCTCGATTTCCCCATCCCAAAGTAAAAAAACTTTTTTGGTGTTTTTGCATTTGGCCCATACTATTACACAAATTAAAAATCAGATAAAAAATTAAAAAGGTAATTTTTTTATAAAAAAAATATTTAACTGAAAAATTATTTTCGAACAAAAATGATAAAAGGCATTTTTTTAGTATTCCATAAATTTTGGCCCAAAGAAAAAATAAAAATCATTTTCATGATTAGCAGGGTCCCTTTGTCCCCCATTTAATCCTTGATCGACCGCCCTTTCTACCCAGCCGCTGGATTAAATTTTCCCCTTCAAAGGGGGCAATCGGGATAGATTTTTATTCCGTCCCCCGAAATTGGGTTGAATTAGCCCCAAAGCGGAAAAAACGACTTCCCACGATAATAGCAGACAAACACTTCGGAAAATTCCCATCCGCTCTGTCCCCTTGGGGCCCCCTACCAACCCGGGCCCCAGGGCCCAGGAGGGAGGGGTTTTTTCCCAAAACCATTCCCTTTATGCGGAAAATTTTTTTCCCCCAAAGCATCGGGGTCCAAAAAGCAAATTTTTAACGGTTTTCGATTCCTGCCTTAGCCCTTTTGGGAACGCGTTTACATGTAAAAACAATAACGGAATTTTAAAAAAACCCGACTGACTTTTTTAAACTAAATTTGCGGCTCTTTAAACGCGAAAACAATTTAGAAAAGCGCGCGCGTTAAATGATAAAAAATTTTTTTCATTTTCCCCCTAGAGGGGAAAAAAGGGTTTCTTTTAATACCCTAAATGACATCTACAGAAAACTGCACGTCAGGGTTTCGCCTTGTGGGCTATTGCCAAGCTCGTAATAGCCTATTCCTTTTTGTTAAATTCGTATAGTTCTCTTTTCTCTCTTCCTTTAAAGTAAAGAAAAAGAGAAAATGAACCGTGCAGTTTTATTCCAAGAAACCTAATTCAAAAAGTTGGACTGTAATGAAAGAGAGAAAAGTTTCCGGAAATAAACACCACTGTGCGGGGAATATTTTTAAACTTATGGAAGATTTATTTATTACGGGCGGACGTTCCTCTGACCATTAATTACGGCGGTCGGCGGGTTTTACCGCGCGCGCCACGGAGATTTTTCCACCGAAAAAAATCTGTTTTTCCTTAAAAATTTTTTAAATTCGCCGTGGTTTAAGCAAAGAAACTTTTTGGTCAATTTCGACGTAAAACCACGCGCGTACCTTCGCTATACTTTTCTTGGAATACTTCGTGTCCTTATTATGAAAAAGATTTCCCCGTTCGGGCCCCCACGTTTTTTATTTTTCAAACTGTGGATAATTCAACAAACTGTTTGGGGGCCGGGGCCCCGTTTCCCGATTATTTTTTTCGGGTTTTTTAAAAGCAAAATATCGCGACCGATAAAATTTTTATTTCTCTGAAATCAATTTTGTAAAAATGACACTTCAAAATCAGCACTTTCGGAGACTTTTTAAATTTTTTAACTGGGAGAAATTTTAAGGAATTTTTAAAAAAAAGGCAAAATCCCAAATTTTTCTCGAATTTAGCACTGATGTGCCCAATAAATGTAAAAACTTTTTTCTATAAATTATAACCTTTGGGAAATTTAGCAAAGGGGTTTAGAAAAAACGTTTCTTTGTCTTCTTGCAATTTGGGGAAATTTCAATTATTTTTTTTTCGACAAAAAAAAAACCTTTTAAAACATTTTTTTTCATTTGAAAATGAAAATTTTTTATTTTTCCCCCTTTTTTACAACAAACATAAAACTTCGTTTATTAAAATAATTTTTTGTTTCAATGTCGTTGTTGGTCGTTAAATCTTTAAATTTTTGTATCATTAGTATTAAAAAATTAATGATTCAAATCAACTTTCGCCGTTTGTAAACGAATTAAGATGCAAAAAAAAATACAGGTAATTTAAAAATCCTTTAAACATTAAAAACGTCGTATAAATATTTCAAATCACGTCAGAATTTACGAAAAGTTTTTGATTTAAGCAAACTTTTAAGACTTTTTTTAATTTTCCGGAAAAAAATTTCACAACGATCGCTGGAATCGCTGACGAATGAACGGCTTGTACCTCGAGGGGAATTCCAATTATCCCGGGGGGGTAAAAAATAGTAAGAAAGACGGGTTCATCTCCCCTTTAATCGTTCCAGAAACAAACTCTCGATTCTCCCTTCCATCAATTCCATCGGAATCTATTTATTAACACGCTTTCCGCCCTAAAAGGAGGCGAATTTTTTTGGTAAATGGGAAAGGGGCCCAACTTTCCAGGACCATATAAAAATTAATGGGGTTTTTGTTATTGGGTTTGTTTTCCGCTCTGATCTTTGAGCTTGCAGCGATCCCTTTAGCAAAGACCCAAAAGCCCCGTTTTTCCGCTTCCCCCGGCAAGATCGGGGTTTGACCTTAAAAACGCTTTACGTTTCTTACGACAAACAAACGACTTAGAAAAAAAAGTCCGGTTTTTTTCCTTTCTTACATCGTCTCGAAGCACTAAAAAAAATTTCGACGACGTACAAAATAATGCAAGGCCCAAATGCAAAATAAAATTTCCTTTTTGCCATAAAACTTTTCAAATTGTTTCCGTACTTCACTTTAAATTAAATTTGGGTTTTCTATTCAACTAATTTTTAGTCGTTCGAATCATTTTTTATATTCTCCCCCCACTTGTTTAAAAATTTAAAAAAAGACAAACTTTTAAATTGATTGAAACAAAATTTGTACCATATTTTTTTTGTATCGATCTCCGTTTTTTTTAAATTTTCAAATTTAAAACCCTTTAAAAGAGCGTGTTTTTTTAATTGCGGTTTTTTCAAGATTTATGAGAATCAAAATCAAAACTTTCTTTTTTTTAATCCAATACTTTTAAAAAATATTAAGATATCTTTAAAAAAAAATTTTTAGGA
>NW_028259007.1:0-5191 GCF_024713525.1 Acromyrmex echinatior
TACTGGTTCAAGCAGGGGTGCATTAAATTAAAAAAAACAAATTTTTTTTTTTAAATATTTTTTTTTTTAATGCTTTTAAAGCATTTTTAGGGGGTTCCCTCTAATGCTTACTGTTTTAATGCGTGCTGCATTAATATTAAAGGAAATTTTTTTTTATTAAATATTAATTTTTTTTTAATGCTTTTAATGCCTTTTCAGGGGATTCACTCTAAATGCTTACTGGTTCAATGCCTGCTGCATTAATATTAAAAGGACAATTTTTATTTATTTAAATATTAATTTTTTTTTTAAAGCATTTTATGCAATTTTTTAGGGATCACTCTAATGCATTACTGGTTCAAAGCAGTGCTGCTTAATATTAAAGGACAATTTTATTTATTTAAAAATTAATTTTTTTAATGCAATTTTAATGCCATTTTCAGGGGGTTCACTCTAATGCATTCTGGTTTTAATGCAGTGCTGCTTAATATTAAAAGGACAATTTTATTTATTTAAATATTAATTTTTTTTTAATGCAAATTTTTAAAGCAATTTTCAGGGGATTCACTCTAAAAGCTTATGGTTCCAAAGCTGCCCGCATTAAAATTTAAAAAACAATTTTTATTTATTTAAAATTTTTTTTTAATGCATTTTAATGCAATTTTTAGGGGGTTAAATCTAATGCATTACCCGGTTCAAAGATTGCTGCTTAATATTAAAAAGGGCAATTTTAATTTTTTTAAAAATTAAATTTTTTTTTAAAGCAATTTTTTTGCCTTTTTTAGGGGGTTCACTTTAATCTTCCCGGTTTTAATGCAGTTCTGCCTTAATATTTAAAAAGGGCAATTTTATTTTAATTTTAAAAATTAATTTTTTTTAATGCAAATTTTTTTTTGCAAATTTTTAGGGGGTTTACTCAAAAAGCTTTTCTGGGGTTAATTCGTGCTGCATTTAAAAATTAAAAGGGCAATTTTTTTTTATTTTAAAAAAAAAAAAAACTTTTTTTTTTAATGGGAATTTTTAAAGAAATTTTTTAGGGGATTCCCCCCTAAAGCCCTTATGGTTTTAATGCAGTGCTGCATTAAAAATTAAAAGGGCAATTTTTATTTTTTTAAATATAATTTTTTTTAAAGCAAATTTTTTTCATTTTTAGGGGGTTCACTCTAAATTCTTACTGGTTCAAACAGTGGCCTTAATATTAAAAAGGGGCCTTTTTAAATTTAATTTTTAAAAATTTTTTTTAAAGCAATTTTAATGCAATTTTTTAGGGGATTTCCCCTAAATTCATTAAATTTGGGTTTAAAGCATTTCTTAAATTAAAAGGGCAAATTTTTTTTTATTAAAATTTAAATTTTTTTTTAAAGCAATTTTTTAATGGGAATTTTTGGGGGTTCACTCTAAAACCTTACGGCCCAAAGCGGGTTCTTAAAATTAAAAGGGCATTTTTTTTTTATTTTAATTTAATTTTTTTTAAAAGCAAATTTTAAAGCAATTTTCAGGGGTTCCCCCTAAAAGCATTAAATGGTTCAATTCATTTTTCCTTAATTTTTTAAAAAAATTTTAATTTTTTTAAAAATTTTTTTTTTAATGCAATTTTAATTCAATTTTCAGGGGATTTTACCCTCCTGCTTACTGGTTCAATGCATTTCTGCATTAATTTAAAAGGGCAATTTTTTTTTATTTAAATATTAAATTTTTTTTTTTTTCAAATTTTAAAAGCAATTTTTAGGGTTCACTCTAAAAGCATTTACTGGTTCCAAAGGTGTTTTATTAATATTAAAAAAAAGTTTATTTAATTTAAAAATTTTAAATTTTTTTTTAAAGCAATTTTAATGCAATTTTCAGGGGGTTCCCCTCTAAAAGCATTACTGGTTTAAAGCCCTTCTGCTTAAAATTTTTTAAAACAAATTTTTTTTTTATTTAAAAATTTTTTTTTTTTTAAGCCCAAATTTTTAAAGCAATTTTCAGGGATTCCCTCAAATGCATTCTGGTTTAAAGGGGGTTCCCTTAATATTTAAAAAAACAAATTTTTTTTAATTTTTAAAATTTAAATTTTTTTTAAAAGCAAATTTTTTTGCCCTTTTTTAGGGGGTTCACTCTAATGCCTTACTGGGTTTAATGCAGTTTCCTTAATATTAAAAGACAATTTTTTTTTATTTAAAAATAAATTTTTTTTTTTAAAGCAAATTTTTAAAGCAATTTTTTAGGGGGGTTTTACTTTTAAAAAGCCATTAAATTGGGTTTAAAAGCCGTTCTGCATTAAATTAAAGGACAATTTTTTTTATTTAAAATTTAAATTTTTTTTAAAGCAAATTTTTTAAGCAATTTTCAGGGGATTCACTCTAAATGCATTACTGGTTAAATGCAGTGCTGCATTAAATTAAAAAGGGCAATTTTTTTTTATTTAAATTTAATTTTTTTTAAAGCAATTTTTAAAAGCATTTCAGGGGGTTTCCCCTAAATTCCTTACTTTTTTTAATGCCGTGCTGCCCTTAAAATTTTTGGGGCAATTTTTTTTATTTAAAAAATTAATTTTTTTTTTTCAAATTTTAAAAGCAATTTTCAGGGGATTCACTCTAAAAGCATTACGGGGTTTAATGCGTGCTCATTAAAATTTAAAAAAAAAAATTTTTTTAAATTTAATATTAAATTTTTTTTAATTTCAATTTTTAAGCAATTTTCAGGGGGGTTTACTCTAAAGCTTACTGGTTCCAAAAGCCCCCGTGGGGTGAAATTTAAAAATTTTAAAAGGGGCAAATTTTTTTTATTTAAATTAATTTTTTTTTAAAGCAATTTTTAAAGCAATTTTCCCGGGGTTCCTCAAAAGCATTACTGGGTTTATGCATTTCTGCTTAATTTTTAAAAAGGGCCAAATTTTTTTTTATTTTAAAAAAATTAATTTTTTTTTTAAAGCAATTTTAAAAGCAAATTTTCCCGGGGATTTTATCTAAAAGCATTTCTGGTTCAATTCGTGTTTCATTAAAATTTAAAAAAAAAATTTTTTTTAATTAAAAATTTAAATTTTTTTAATCAATTTTAAACAATTTTCAGGTTTTCCCCTAAAAGCATTACTGGTTTTATGCAGGTTATTTAAAAATTTAAAAAAACATTTTTTTTTATTTAATTTTTAAATTTTTTTTTTTTAATGGGAAATTTTTAGGGGCCCCTTTGGGGGGGGGTAGCTAAATGCATTCCCCGGGGTTTAAAGCGTGCTGCTTAATATTAAAGGAAATTTATCTATTTTAAAAATTTAAATTTTTTTTTAAAGCATTTTAAAAGCCCTTTTTAGGGGGGTTCACTCTAAAAGCATTCTGGTTTTAATGCCTGTTCTTAATATTAAAAACCAAATTTTTTTAATTTAATATTAATTTTTTTTTAAAGGGAATTTTAATGCAATTTTTTTAGGGATTCACCTTTTTTGGGATTACTGGTTTTAATGAGTGCTGCCTTTTAAAATTAAAAAAAACAATTTTTTTTTTTTATTTAAATTTATTTTTTTTAATGCAATTTTTAAACAATTTTTTGGGGATTCACTCAAAAGCATTACTGGGTTTAATGCATGCTGCTTAAAAATTTAAAGGCCCAATTTTTTTTATTTAAATTTTTTTTTTTTTTAAAGCAATTTTTTAAAGCCCTTTTTAGGGGTAATTTCCCCAAATGCATTACTGGTTTTAATGCAGTGCTGCCTTAAAATTAAAAACAATTTTAATTTTAAATAAATTTTTTTTTTAAAGCAATTTTTAAAAGGCCAAATTTTCCGGGGAAACACTCTAAAATTTATTCTGGTTCAATGCAGGCTGCCTTTAAAATTAAAAGGGGCCAAATTTTTTTTTTTAAATATTAATTTTTTTTTTAAAGGAAATTTTAATGCAATTTTCGGGGGGTTTACTCTAAAAAGCATTACGGGGTTTCCTTTCAGTGCTGCCTTAATTTAAAAAACAATTTTATTTTTTGAAAATTAATTTTTTTTTTAAAGCAATTTTTTGCCCTTTTCAGGGGATTTACTCTAAATTCATTACTGGGTTTTGCGGCTGCATTAATATTAAAAAGGCAATTTTTTTTTTAAATTTTTTTTTTTTTAATGCCCCTTTTAAAGCCCAAATTTTCCAAAGGGTTTTCCCTAAATCTTACTGGTTCAATCATGCCCGCCCAAAATTTTAAAAAGGGCAAATTTTTAATTTTTTAAATTTAATTTTTTTTTTAAACAATTTTTAAAAGCATTTTTCAGGGGATTTCCCCCAAAAACATTACTTGGGTTTAAGGGGTGCTGCTTAAATTAAAAAAGGAAAAATTTTATTTTTTTTAAATTTTAAATTTTTTTTAAAGCAATTTTTAAAGCAATTTTTAGGGGTTCACTCAAAAGCCTTACTGGTTCAATGCAGTGGTTCATTAATAAATTAAAAAAAAAATTTTTTTTTAATTTAAAAATTAATTTTTTTTTTAAAGCATTTTAATTTTCAATTTTTTAGGGGGAAAAAATTTACTTAAATGCATTACGGTTCAATGCTGCTCATTAATTTAAAAGGACAATTTTTTTTTTATTTAAATTTAAATTTTTTTAAAACAATTTTTAAACAAATTTTTAAAGGGGGGTTTTACTCTAAATGCATTACTGGGGTTTAATCAGTTTGGGGCATTTAAAATTTAAAAAAACCAAATTTTTTTTATTTAAAATTAATTTTTTTTTAAACCCTTTTTTAAAGCAATTTTCCGGGATTTACTCTAAATGCTTACTGGGTTTAAAGCTTTCTGCATTAATATTAAAAGGGCAATTTTAAATTTTTTTAAAAAAATTTTTTTTAATGCCAAATTTTTTAAAGCAAAATTTTTAGGGGTTCACTCAAAAAAATTATTTTTCATGCAGTGCTGCTTAAATTAAAAAGGGCAATTTTATTTAATTTTAAAATTTTAAAATTTTTTTTAAAGCAATTTTAATGCAATTTTCAGGGGTTCAAATTTAAAAGCATTACTGGGGTTAATGCGTGCTCATTAAAAATTAAAAGGGCCAAATTTTTTTATTTTAAATATTAATTTTTTTTAAAAAAGCAATTTTAATGCAATTTAGGGTTCCCTCTAAAAACATTTAACCTGGTTTTAATGCAGTGCTGCATTAATTTTAAAAAGGAAAATTTTTTTTTATTTTAAAAATTAAATTTTTTTTTTCCCAAATTTTTTGGCAATTTTTAGGGGATTCATTTTAATGCATTACTGG
>NW_028259008.1:0-5086 GCF_024713525.1 Acromyrmex echinatior
GAGCCAGTGAAAAAAACCTTGAAAAAAAAATGAGAACATTTTCACTCTTTAAGAGAAGTGAGAATTCATTCTTTCTAAGCAAGATTTTACTCTTTTGGAATTAATTTAAAGAACAAAGTCTCCAATTTCAAAAAAAGAAGTAACATTTGTTCCTTTGGAATAAATCTCTCTCCAAAGAAAACTTACTTCAAAGAATGAAAATCTGCAAACTTTTGTTTAATCAAGAATGAAAAGTTTCAATTCATTTTTTGTCAAGATTGAGTTTTCATCACAAAAGATTTAGAGAGTATATTATGCTTTTTGGCTTCAATAAATGTACAGTTATTTTATTTTACGTTTCGTTGTGCTTTGTGGAAAATTAGCGTTGTCTAGAATAATAACGATATAAAAATTCGATTGACAGATTTCAGAATGGAAATGTTGTCACTTAATATAATATTAAAATGTAATATAAGAGCTAGATATTGTAATATATAAGAGCTAAATAAATAGATCTATTAAATGTCGTTATCAAACAGATTAAAAAATACAAACATCAATATTATATGTATTCCATCAGAGAATCATATCTCTGTCTGTAAACAGTTTAGCAACAGTCTCTGCAAACGTTTCTTTACATAGTTTCTGTACCTTTTGCGTTTAGTCCCAAATAATCCTTACAAAACGTTATAATGGCAGAACAAGAAGTAGACGATATTCTAATCCCAGTTCGTCGTTGGACGTGGCCATTAATTATACAAAATTAACAAGTAAATGAGGCAAAATGTAATCATTGTGCAGAAATCACTATTATAAATAGATCCTTAGCTAATTTACATGAACATTGGTGAAGAGACATCCAGACATATTATCAGAAGAAGAGAGAAAGAAGATAAATTCGATTGGCTTGGGATTATTTTATCGCAAAAAGCGATAGAGAGACAACATGCAATTATGTGGCTCATCAATTACGTATCAAAGAGTATTTCAACTCAAGAGTCATTTAAAATGTATCACAGTAGGTGTACTCGAGTATTAAAAATTAAAAAATTTTTACGTACTGAAGAATGTAAAATTAATAATAGTAAATGATCATGTCAGCTAAAGAAAATGTAACGCAAATAAATATACTCAATAAAGCTAGAAAAATTTATTAAACAGATTTTTGATACATGTCAAATATGATTTGCACTTTTAAGCATTATAAACGTACAATAAAAAAATTCAAAATTTATTGAAGTAAAATACACACAAATTAGAAATTTTAATCAAATATTTAATATTTGTGTAATGATATAGCGCACAAGCAAAAGAATATGGAACACAGAACAAGAATTTTAATCTATTAGAAACTGTGTATTTCACAACACATGATTTCTGAAGGTTGAAATATCTATTTTCTTAATTCCTATTTCTTTGATAGAGCAATTCCTTATAAAACTAATCAGTATTCATTTATGTTACACAGTCTTATTAAATAACAAACTGAATTCCATGTTTCAAATTTACTATTACTGTGTTTAGTATAAAAAATTAGTGAAAAATAATTTGAAAAATTCCAATTTTTGCCGAATAATTATCAGATTTACAGAATATTTAAATCTGCTTGATCGTTACATTTTTGATCGCTATTAAAAGTTAAAATAGTAGATTTAAAAAAAATTATAATTTAGTTCGTATAACGGAGGAATAATATAATTAAAAAAAATAGCTTTAACGTACTTTTATTGCTTTTTAATAACTTCTTATGTAAATATAGGATTCAATCCAAATTCAGATCGGGTAGAGGGCAATAACGAGAGCAATTCAGACAATGACATGATTGCAAATGAGGATATATTAAAAAGACAGATTTTATTCCAGCTCGTCTTTATATACGTAACATTACACAAAATTACCAAAGCGTAATGATGCAAAGATGCAACTATTGTAATGTAAAATTCGCCATACTTAACAAAAGATTAGCTATTTTACATAAACATTTGGTGAAGGAACTCCAGACATATTATCAGAAGAAGAGAAAAAAGACGATAAATTCGATGGTCTTGGGATTATTTTATCGCAATAAGCGATACAGAGGCAACCCTGCATATTATGGCACTTAACAATTGAGTATCGTTCAGCCTATCAACTCAAGAGTCATTTAAAACGTATTCACAGTAGGTGTACTCGAAGTATTAAATTAAAAAATTTATTTACGTACTGAAGAATGTAAAAATTTATAATAGTAAAATGATCAATGTCAGCTAAAGAAAATGTAACGCAAACAAATGTACTCAAATAAGCTAGAAAAATTTATTAAACAGATTTTTGATACACGTCAAATATGATTTGGCATTTTAAGCATTATGAACGTACAATAAAAAAAAATTCAAAATTTTTGAAAAAACAAACACAAATGTATAAATTTTTAAAGAATATTTAATAAAAGGGTTAGTACTGCGCGCAATCAAAAAATGGAAAACAGAACAAGAATTTTAATCTATTAGGGAAAATATGTATTACAACGCATGATTCGAACTTGGAGTTTCTATATTCTTAATTCCTATTTCTTTGATAGCGCAATTCCTTATAAACTAATCGGTATTCATTTATGTTAAACAGCCTTATTAATTAACAAACTGAAAATTCCATTTTCAAATTTAACTATTTCTGTGTTTAGTATTAAAAATTAGTGAAAAATAAAGTGAAAAATTCCAATTTTTACGGAAATTGTCAGATTCCAAATATTAAATCTGCTTGATCGCTACATTTTTGATCACTACCAATTGTTCAAACAATAGATTTTTAAAAAATTATAATTTAGTCCGCATAACGGGGATGGAGCATATCGAAAATAATAGCTTAACGTACTTTTTATTGCTTCTTAATAACCTTCTTATGTAAATAAGGGGTCCCAAAAATTTCCCAAATTTCCCATCGTGGGGAAAAGAGCAAAAGCGGGAAATAAATTTAAAAAATGAAAGGATTTCCAAAAGAGGTTTTACCCAAAAAACAGATATTTTTTAAAACCCCCGGGTTTATCCTTTTTGGGGTACATAACATTATCAAAATTTCCCAAAGAATAATTCCCAAAACCCCAAATAAATTTTGGCCCAATTTTTCCCCATTTCAAAAAAAAGGCCCCTTTTGCTATTTTTTCCCTGGGCACTTTATAAAAACACACTTAGACAAATTATCGAGCAAAAGGGAAAAGGAAAACACCAAAATTTTTGGACCCTTTGGGAAATTTTTTTTATCGCAAAATTTTAAAAAAAGGCAACATTAAAAAATGTGCCTAACAATTAAGAAAACTTTTCAGTAACCCGATCTCAAGATTCATTTAAACCCTATTCACAAGTAGGTTAATTCCAAATGAAATTTTTAAAATTTAAATTTCCCCCTAATTGAAAATTAAATTAATACAGTAAAATATTCCAAAATCAAACTAAAAAAAAAAGGTTAAACCCCCAATAAAATAACCCCCAAAAAAAGCTAGAAAATTTTTTTAAAAATATTTTGGAAAGCATGTCGTCAAATAGGTTTTCACTTTTTTTCCATTATAAAAGGACAAAAAAAAAATTCCCAAAAATTTTTGAAAACATACCAAAAAATTAAAATTTTTAATCAAAAATTCAATATATTGGTTGATACGCGCGCAATCTAAAGATAGTAACGGGAAGGAAAAATTTTAAACTATCAACCCCTAAGGGTTTCCCAAAAATAACCCCACATGGGGGGGGGGGTTTCCGAAAGGGTTTAAAAAAACTATTTTTTAATTTCTTAATTTCCCAATTTCTTTGTTCCCCAATTTTTCCCCCTAAAAACCTTGATAAAACCCATAAACCTACGGGATTTATTTTGTTACACACCACATTGAAAGCAACTGAAAAACCCCCCTGTTTTAAATTATGCATATAAAATTTTTTCTGTTTAGTATAAAAAAAAAAGTAATTTTAAAAATAAATATTCTTATTTTTTCAGCAATTTCAAAATTTAAAAAATATTTTAATTCCCCGCTTTGCTTCTCTTTAAATTTTTTTATCCCCTTCCCCAAATGTTTAAATAATATTTCTAAAAAATTTTTACTTCCCTTCCCCTACAGCAAAAATTTACATAATTGGAAAATAATATTTTAAATGTACTTTTAAAATTTTTTTTTAATAAATTGTTTGCAAAATTTTTGGGTATTAATTTTCCCCCTTCAAATCCTGTAGATAGGAGCAATCCCGAACTGAATGGGGTCCCAAAAAGGATATAACCCCAAGAAATTTTTTATCCCCCAAACTTGTCCTTTTTACGTTTGAAAGTTCCAAAATTGACAAAGAAATGAGGCCCAAGGATCAAGTATTGTAATCCCCCAAAAATTTTAAAAAAACTAAAAATTCCCCTTTTCTATTTTACCTACCCCCTTTGTGAAGGGGCCCCCCCACCCATTTTTCAGAAGAAAAAAAAGAAATAAAAAATTAAATTGGGCTTTTGGTTTTTTTTTAAAACGCAAAAAACTTCCCGAGCCCCATATAAACTATGTAATGCCCCAAAAATTTGGTCTAAACCTTTTTGGGGGGGACAATCGTTTTAATACTACCCTTAAACATGTCTTTTTTAAATATAGAATGAAAAAAAATGGGGAAGAAAAATAAAAAAATATTTTTTACCCCCAAAAACCCCGGGATTACCCAAAAAAAAAAATTGGGTTTGAAAAAATTTTGGGAAAACGTGTCGATAAATTGATTTATAAGCATCTATTCCATAATATGTTATGCCCCAAAATTTTTTAATAATCCAATTTTAAACTGAAATAACGTCACTAAGCGTACGTTTCAAATTTCCCTTTTTTTATTAAAAAAGCTGAATCAAATTTTTTTTCTAAAATTTTTTCAATTTTTTTCGCAAAATTTGAGGAATTTTTAATTTCTAAAGATTTCAAAACGGGTAAAATCCAAAAAAACTGTTTTAAAATACCTTTTGTTTCTTTTAAAAAAATTTTTTTGGGGAAAATTTTTTGAAGATTTTCCCCCAAAAAAAATTTTAAAATTTTTGTATCGTTAAAAACCCTTTTTTCCCCTTGGGGAAATAAAAAAAAATATTAAAAAAAATTTTAAAAGGGAAAATTTTCCCCTTTGTT
>NW_028259009.1:0-5059 GCF_024713525.1 Acromyrmex echinatior
AGAAAAAATTACATACTTTCGAAAATGACGAAAATATGTGAGTTGAAAAAAGTGTTTTAAATTATTTGTTGTTTTATGTTTAAATTTTGCTACCTTCATTTTTTACATATCGTACCCCGTTAAATATCTTTTTAATATGTCGTTTTCCTTTACTCACATTTATCGATTAAATAAATATCCTTATAAAGAATAAATATTTCTATTCTATCTTACGCCGGAATTTCCTAACGCCATTTAATACGGAAAACGTAAACGAGCGGACTTCCTGTGGAGTTCAAACCCTATTCGTGCACGTGACTGCCGAGGGCGGCATAGCGCATTTAACCTCTCCCATGTGTTTGCAAAAATCCGGTAATTCGCAGAGAGGACATTCCCTTGATACGATACCCCTTCGGGCCATCGCACGTACATCGAGCCGAGGCACCCTTTCCCTACGGCCCTGCCGACCTCCCACTTCCCTCTCCGGTAGCCGGCAGTAGTGCTCAGTCTCTGTGGGCTACCATCGTGTTGGGAGGTAGTTTGCTCCGTTTTTTTTTTTCGCCACCCGCTCGTGTCACGAGCGTGATCGCACGATCAAGATAGTGCGTGATTACATCAAATGCGAGTACGAAATTACATTTCTGTGAACAGTTGAGAAATGTGAATCTGCCAGGTGGTACTGCACAGCACACGTCGAAACCGATGGGGATGACGTTCGATGGAGAAAAAGTATGATTTTGTGCGAAAGGGTTGAAACTCGGAGGAGTGGGCAGGGTGTGCGTGAGCGTCGCGGATCTTCTTTCCCCCTTCGGTGAGAGGTTTTCTCCGCGGTAGCGAGGTTTCGCGATCGGGAGAAATTTGCAAGATTAGATAGGCTTGGGATTCGCGGGTATTCGACAAATACGACTGTTAAATTTCGGCGACGTATCCGCGTGATGTTCGGCGAGCAGCTTGTAATCCGGGCGTGTGGAGATTGGAATCGTTCAAATATTTGGAGTGTCGAAGGATTCGAATCGGATTTTATTAGGTCCATAGTTTGAAAACCGTGATCTTTTTCTTTTGGGATACATTCGAAACGTTGATGCTTCGAATGGTACACGCGAAAGAAAAGAGGGAAATTGGAGCTTCGGGGATTTTAAATCTAAGCTTTAAAATTTGTCCACTTGATCTCTCTTTTTATATATATCAAGATTCTTTTTCTGATATTTGTCGCTTCGACGCGTTATCCCCTTGACACCGTTTCGAATCGTACATGCAATGAAAAAACAGGAAAAAAATTACAAATTATGTAATATTTTTTAAGATTTTTAACAACTGGGATGTTTTCTATATGAAAATAATATTAAAAATTTAATGTTAAATTAATGCACACAGAAAAATGTTAGTCTACGGCTAAGAAAGTGATTACTAAATTTATTCTTTTTTCTTTAAATAACGATTTATTTTAAGCAATCGTTATCTTTACCAAAAAGTATTTTCTTGATAATGTCCTAAATAAACTATTACAAATTGAAAAAAATTTACATTATCATGTACACAAAGGGGAATTTTTCTGTTGAAGATTAAATAATAAAATCAAATAAAGACTTTGTACATATAATAAGCAAATTGAAATTTTTATTTAAAAATCTGATCGAAATTTAAACTTTATAAAAATATTTTGATGCTTTTTGATGAACTTATGATATTTGCGGATATAAAAACTTGACTCAGTAATAATATTTATCGTATTATTTTCTATAATATATATTTTATAAATGTTCAATTAAAAGTTATGGCAAAAACATAAATAGCACATATTATAATCGATTTTTTCTTTATCTATGAGAAACTATAAAAAAGAAAATCTTAAAATGGAAACTCGTACGATAAGAACTACATAGAAAAAAATTTAAAACCTATTTTCTCAACTTAAGTAAAAGTCAATAGACATTTGTGGATAACAAAATTTATCTTCTATGTCATCCCGTATTGACTGCAAGGGTAACTGCCATTTTGAAAGTAAAATTCTCTCTCGCACTTTGCATAATGCATACGTATTTACTATATTGATTATGACTTTGTAATGAGAATTTAAAAATATCTCGTAGATTAAATAAAGTATTATCGGTTTTTTTTTTGTTTTTCTAGTATAACACTATTCTAATTTTTATTTAAAAAGGAATGCAACTTACTTTTCTTTTATACTAAGCCTTTCACCCAATAAATATAAATGTTCAACCAATAAGCGATTATTTAAGAAAAAATTTTCATATAATGACCAATAATAGGAAATTGTTTATTTCAATCAATTTAATCTATATCTATGATATTTTATAATTTAATAAAAGCATTATTCTAATTCACAAAAGGCTGACGTAACTCGTCATCATTTAGTATTTTACGTTTAAAAAGGGCATGTAACGTCAGCTTGTTGTGTTGAGTTAGAATAATACGTCATTGATTTAAACTTTAACACAAATGACGACAAAAAACGTTTGCTTGTTTGCTGGGTTTTGCGACTATAACGCCGATATAAAAACTTATAATAACTAAAAATAGGGGCAGATTATTTGACGGATAATAATACATTCATTTAATGATAACAATAGCAAATTGTTATACCTTTACAATCAATTTATTGTATTAGAATCAATTTATTCATATATTAATTTATAATTAGAAAAGAAAACTTGACTTTTTAACGTAAACATGATGCTTTGTTTGCTGGATTAGAGAAAATATTATTTTAATTATAAAATAATTAGCATATAGATTAAACTTTCAAGTATAAAATTTTTTCTTATTATCATTAATGCTTATTTCATAAATATTTTCCGTCGAGTTCCCCCTCGCTATGCTCGTCGTTATCACTGTACCCAGCATGCCATTTAGTCGCTAATCAGGACTTTTTGTCTACTTTTCTCCGCAAAATATCTCGCTCGTACGGTGTGATCGACCGTAATTTGACAAAAAGATTCCTTTCGTCGATAGGATTCAAAGATCCCTACAGGTCGGTACATGAGCTCTGGCAAAAGTCTCCTCGCATTCTCCATGAATTTCTCCTGGAAATTTTCTAAAAGAGCGCTCCTCCTCGCGCTATTACGTGGCTCGTGACCTCGCGCGGAAAAGAGCTCGACGAGAGAAAATAAGC
This sequence comes from Acromyrmex echinatior, assembly GCF_024713525.1. Classification (NCBI taxonomy): domain Eukaryota; kingdom Metazoa; phylum Arthropoda; class Insecta; order Hymenoptera; family Formicidae; genus Acromyrmex; species Acromyrmex echinatior. The sequence goes on from NW_028259009.1 coordinate 3,113, forward strand.
CGGGGCGGTGCAATGATAAATCCGTAGGCGCTAGAAATGAAGAGGCTGTACGCGTTTTTGCGATTTTCCGCGCCCGTAGACATTATTGCGACGAATACTCGGCGGAACGCACGTAGGGTATACCTTAACGTTCCCATTACGTCGCGCGCTTCCGGTGATCAGATAACCCGCTAGAAAGCTGGAGCCCGCTTCTTCGTCATGTTCACGGTTAAAAGGGAATTTTGTACACGTAATAAGATTGCTACTTTGATATCTAGTATTTAGATATTTATGATAAATTTTACGCGTTGATATTAAATTACATTTTTGTAATAAAATATTTAATTTCTAGAGAGTTGAAAAAACCCAATGACTAAGTGCACTCCTTTCGTGTAATAAGGTGTTTACATATGTAGTGTGTAGTTTTTTCTCTGTATAAGAACAATACATATTACATGTAAATATTTAAAATTTTTTTGTATAATATATTTGTACCACGGAAAACTAATTACACATATAGTAGGAACTTATTACATTTTTCTTGGATTTACAATTGAAGTTTTTTTAAGTTTTGGTAAGTAAAGTTTTTACGTATCATGGAGGAAAATTTCAAAAAAATTTTTTAATCTCTTAGCTGTTTAATTTATTTGTATTAGCAAAAATTTTAAAAGAGGAAAAAATAAATTCACACACATTTTAAATACCCTAAAATATGACGTGTAATTCAAGTAACTTATTTGACATCAGAATGCATTTATTCTGTGATTATTCTAGTTGTTAGCTATACAATTTAAAAATTTTTAAAGATACGCCTGCGCTTCTAGTGGTTTTTATATTTACAAAAAATTTATCAGGAAGGTACTTTTTAACGTAAACTTAAACATTTATTAATATGTATAAAAGATTATATCTTAAAAATATATTTGCAAAATATTTTATTTAATATATTTTTTGGAACGTAAATTAATAAAGGGGGCTAAGAATATGTCCCAAATTGCAGTTAACGCGATTAAGTGACCCTGACTTGACATGGTGTGGTGAACCTTAACGAAGGTTCGTTCCCACGATTGGCGAACGTGTATATACGGTCGCGGAGCTTCCCAAACTTCGAAGCTTCAAATTGACAACGCCCACGGGGAGTGTCGTAATTTTCGAGCTTAATGATCCGAAAAATCCTGATGTCGCATTTTCAACCTATGATCGAAGTTTCCTTGGTTCCACGATTCAAGCGAAAAAGAGAGAAAAGAGATCTGGAAATGTCCTTGTTCGCACGAGCAAGGGATGGCTGCGAAGCACGGCGGTTTTAATCGACACGATTCTAACTTTGACTTCCCTTCTTTTAAGAGCGAAGTACGTGTAAATTACACCCCCGCACTGCAGTGCAGTTTCCCGGGGCAGTGCGGCTGCAAGGAAGGGCCGAGTGCGCAATCCTCATTCGCACCCTTTTAAAGGTATTGTCAGCGTCTGAAAATGCCCGGGTTCTGACGATAAAAATTGTGACTATTATTATCGTTTTTTTTCTTTTACCACGTCGATATTTCCTGCGAGAAAAATTCTCGACTACTCGAAGAGAATACCCCACTCGATAAATTAAATCTCGCACAACTCCAGGTTGCTAATAAAATGTTTTTATGGGCATTGGTTCTTGCAAAGGAACCCTCGCTTATCGTCAATAAAAAAATTTCATTATTTCTTTTTCCTTCTTATGAACGTTCTTTCCTTTACGTTTTCTAATTAAAAACTTTTAGGATTATCTCGCGAAGGAAATCGTCGAGCAGGGAAAGAAAATAAAATCCCGTGGGTGCAGTCGAGAGCTTTGACTTAGATCGGTGGGTGGAAGGTTACCGGGAGATCGGAGACTGCGTTCGCGGACTTCTCTTGAGGATGGTGGAGGGGGTTTTCCGCCCCTTTTGCGGAAGGGGCTACGATTCGTTTAGTGACCATAAAGAGCACGTGATTGTCTGCTCT
>NW_028259010.1:0-5022 GCF_024713525.1 Acromyrmex echinatior
AAATAAAAAAAAGAATTGGGGAAAATCTTGAGGTAAGGGGGGGGGCCCAAAAAATTTGCTTTAAAAATTGAAATTAAAAAAAAATTAATTTTTTAAAAAAAATTGTTTTTTAATTAAATGTAACACCTTTTGGGAAAAATTAAGGCTTTAGAGTGAATCCCTAGAAAAGGCAAAAATTGCTTTAAAAAAAAAAATTTTGTTTGAAAAAATTTTTTTTTTTAAATTTATTATTGTAAAAAGGCATTAAACCCCAGTAATCTTTTGGGGGGGAACCCCCTAGAAAATTAAAATTAAAAGGCTTAAAAAAAATGAAAAATTTGAAATAAAAAAAATTTGGGTTTTTTAATAATTATTGAAAACACTCCCTTGAAAAAACCGGGAAGGCTTTTTAAAAGTGAACCCGGAAAACCCTTGCAAAAATTGGAAGGGGGAAAAAAAAAGTAAACCCCTAAAAAAAAAAATTTTTTTAATATTATGAAACCCACTGCTTTGGGAACCAAAATGCATTTAAGTGTTTGGGAAAAATGAAAAATTAAATAAAAAAATTAAAAAAAAAAAAAAATTTTTTTTAAATAGAATGTAAATGCAAAAAATACCCATTAAAAAACCCCCTGGGAAAATAGCTTAAAATTTGCTTTAAAAAAAAAATTTTTTGGGTTTCAAAAAATGGGTTTTTTTAATTTAATGAAACATGCTTTAAACCCAGTAATGAATAGAGTGAACCCCTAGAAAAATTGCTTTAAAATTGCTTTAAAAAAAAATTAAGATTGAAAAAAAAAAAAATTTTTTTTAATATATTTTTAACCCAATGCTTTGAAGCCAAAAGTAAGGAAAATTTGAGTGAATCCTAAAAAAAATGCTTTAAAAAATGCTTTTAAAAAAAATGAAGATTGAAAAAAAAAAAAATTTTTTTTAATATTAGGGGAAACACTGCATTGCAGCAAAAGTTTTAGAGTGAACCCCAAAAAAATTGCAAAAAAAATGAATTTGGGAAAAAACAAAATTTTATAAAAAAAAAAAAATTTTTTTAATATTATTGTAATCGCTTTGCCCCGCAATGATTAGAAAACCCCTAGAAAATTGAATTTAAAAATTGCAAAAAAAAAATTAATTTTAAAAATAAAAAAAAATTGTATTTTTACTTTTTTTGGTAACAGTTTCCCCCCAAAAATTTGCATTTAGAGTAACCCCTGGGAAAATAGCAAAAAAAAATTGCAAAAAAAAAAAATTTTAAATTTTTTTTAAAAAAAAAAATTATCTCTTAAATATAATGAAACCACGCATTGCACCGGGAAATTTGAGTGTTTCCCGGAAAAAATTAAAATTTGCATTAAAAAAAAAAAAAAATTTTCAACTATAAAAAAAATTTTTTTTTTTAATAAATGTAAAAAACTGCTTTGCATCAATAATGAATCTAGAGAAAATTTTAGAAAAGGGGGCCAAATTTTAAAAAATTGCTTTAAAAAAATTTAATTTAGTTTCAAAAAATGTCTTTTATTTTTTGAACACGCATTAAACCAGAATGCTTTTTTAAGAGTAAACCCCTAAAAAATTGCATTAAAATTGCTTTTAAAAAAAATAAAGATTGAAAAAAAAAAAATTTTTTTAAAATTTTTAAAACACGGAATTGCACCAGTAATGCTTTTAGAGAAAACCCCCGGGAAAAATTTGCTTTAAAATTGAATGAAAAAAAAAATTTAAACAATAAAAATTTCCCCTTTTTAATTTAATGAAACTGCTTTGGCAGCAATAATCCCTTTTGATTTGAATCCCAAAAAAATTTGTTTAAAAATTAGAAAAAAACTATTATTATAATAAAAAAATGTTTTCTTAATTTTTTGAAATTTCCCCCTGCACCACCCAAATGCTTAGTTTGAATAGCAGAAAAGTTTTAAAAATTTCCCCAAAAAAAAAATTATATTAAAAAAAAAAAAAATTGTATTTTAATATTTTTGAACACGGCTTTGCACCAATAAGCATTTAGGGGAAATTCCCAAAAAATGGGAAAAATTGAAAAAAAAAAATTTTAATTTAGTATAAAAAAAATTACTCTTTAATTTGGGGGAACCCCCTTTGGGCCCAAAGTAAGGGTTTAGGGTGAATCCCGGGGAAAATTTGCTTTAAAAAGCAAAAAAAAAATTTAATTTCAATTTTAAAAATTTTTTTTTTAATTTTAAAGTAACATTTGAATTGCACCGAAATTCTTTGAGTGAACCCCCTAAAAAAATTGTTTTAAAATTCCCTTTAAAAAAAAATTTAATTTTTTAAAAAAATTGCCTTTTTAATGTTAATGAAACCCCGGGGGCCTTTGGAGAAATAAGCTTTTAAAGGGGGATCCCTAAAAAATTTGGGGCCTTTTAAAAATTGTTTAAAAAAAAATTAATTTAGTTTAAAAAAAATTTATCTCTTTAATTTTAAGGGTAACACTCCCAGGGAAAGTAATGCTTTTAAGAAGGGAACCCTAAAAAATTGCAAAAAAAAATGCATTAAAAAAATAATATTAAAAAAAAAAAAATTGGTCTTTTTAAATTACTGTTACAGCATTGCACCAGTAATTTTTTAAAGGTAAAACCCCAGAAAATTGAAAAATAGCAGAAAAAAAAATTATTAAAAAAAAAAAAAAATTTGGTTTTTTTAATATTTTTTTCCCACTCCCTTGCACCATTTAATTATTTAGGGGGGAACCTTAAAAAAAGGAATTAAAAATTTGCTTTAAAAAAAAATTAATTTTATCTAAAAAAAATTGCCTTTTTAAGTTAATGTAACAAAAAATTGGGAGAAAAAATGTTTTTGAGGGAATCCTAAAAAAATAGCATTAAAAGTTTAAAAAAAAATTAATTTTTTTTTAAAAAAAATTTTTTTTTAAATTTATTAAGGGGAATACTGCAGGGGAACCGGGAATGCAAGATTTGCTCCCTAGAAAATTTTTAAAAATTGCTTTAAAAAAAAAATAAAAAATTTAAAAAAAAAAAAATTTTTTTTTAAAAATTTTTAACACGCATTGCCCCAAGAAACCCATTTAGAGTGAATCCGGGAAAATTTGTTTAAAAATTTGAATGGAAAAAAAAAAATTTTCCAAACTATAAAAAAAAATTTTTTTTTAATATTAAGGTAAATTTTGCAAGAAAATAAGCATTTAGCGGGGAACCCCCAAAAAAAATTGTTTTAAAATTTAAAGAAAAAAAAACAAATATTATAATAAAAAAAAAAATTGTTTTAAATATTATTTAAAGGTTAAAGGCAAATTTGGGGAAGGGGTTGCAAAAAAAAAAAAATTTATTTAAAAATTTACAAAAAATTTGGTATTTTTAAAAAAATTTTTGGAACACTAAATTGACCAAAAATTATTTAGGGGGAAAGAAAGGGAGTAAGGGAAAAGAAATTAAAAAATTTAATTTTTAAAAGGTATCAAAAAAAATTATTTTTTAAATTTATAAATTGTAAACACTGCATTTGGAAAAACCGGAATGGATTTAAAAGGCGGTCCGGAAAAGGGGGGCAAAAAATTGAAGTAAAAAAAAATTTTTCAAATAAATAAAAAGGGTCTTTGAATAATATTTGTAAAACACCTAATTCCCCCAGGGGGCATTAAGGTTCTTTGAGTGAACCCCTAGAAAAAAAAATTAAAAATTTGCAAAAAAAAAATTTAATTTATTTAAAAAAATTGCCTTTTTTTTTTTTTTTTTTTTTTTTTTTGTTAAATGTAACACTGCCTTGGAGCAAAAATGCATTTGGGAAGTGAACCCCTAGAAAATCTTTAAAATTCCCTTAAAAAAAATTTAAATTTTTATTTTTAAAAAAAAATTATCTTTTTAAATTAATTTGTAAACCCTGCATTGCCCCGTAATGATTGGGTTGAATCCTGAAAAATTGCATTAAAATTGCTTTAAAATAAAAAATTTTAAAAATAAAAAAAATTTGGTCTTTTTAAAAATTACGGGTTCCCTGATTGCCCCAAGAAATTTCATTTGGGCGGGGAATTTCCCCAAGAAAATTTTGTTTTAAAATTTTAGCAGTAAAAAAAAAAAAAAAAAAGGTTTTTAAAAAAAATTTTGCAAAAAAAGGTGAACCCTAAAACTTGGGCATAAAATTGCAATTAAAAAAAAATTAAATTTATCTCAAAAAAATTCCCCTTTTTAAAAATTTTAAAATGTAAAACTGCATTGGGGAAATTTAAGCACCCCACGTAAAACCCTGAAAAACAGAAAAAAAAAAATTGAAAATTTAAAAAAAATTTTTTTTGGTTTAAAAAAAATTTTTTTTTTAAATTTTTAATGTAAACTGCTTTTAAAAAGGGAATGATTTAGAGTGAACCCCTAAAAAATTTGCATAAAATTGCTTTAAAAAAAAAAATTTTTGATGTAATAAAAAAAAGGGAATTTTCATATTCGGGACACTGCATTTGCCCCGAAATTCTTTTTAAGGGAATTTCCCAGAAAAATTGCTTTAAAATAGGTTAAAAAAAAATTATTATCTAAAAAAAATTTTTTTTTAAAATATTATTGTAAAAAATGCAGGCCCGGGGAAATTCCCAAAAAAAGATGAAACCCCTGGGAAAAAGGGAAATTAAAATTTGGATCAAAAAAAAAATTTATCTCAAAAAAAATTCCCCCTTTTAATGTTAAGTAAAACACTGCTTTGGGAGAAAAAGGAATTTAAAGGTGAATATCTGGAAAATAGCTTTTAAAATTGGCATTAAAAAAAAATTTTGGTTTAAAAAAAAAATTGTTTTTTAAATTTTAATGTCCCCATGAAATTGGAACCAGAAAGCATTTAGAGTGAATTTAGAAAAAAAGCATTAAAAGGGCTTTAAAAAAAATGAAGTTTAAAAATAAAAAAAAAGGGGGTTTTTTTTTTAAATTTTATTGTAAAAATGCATTGAAACCAGAAAAGCTTTTTAGAGTGAACCCCTGGGAAAAATTGCATTAAAAGGAAAGAAAAAAAAAAATTTTCAACATTTTAAAAATTTTTTTTTTAAATTAATGAAAACATTTGCAGGGGCGAATAAGGTTTAGAGGGGAA
>NW_028259011.1:0-5009 GCF_024713525.1 Acromyrmex echinatior
CAATCAATTACTGCGGAAGAAATCATCGCGGCGATTGCCAATAATGGCAATGTGCAGGCTACAAGCATTAGGCTTGGTCCCATTAGACCGGGAAGAAGGGGCCTGAACGCTGTGTGGGTGCAATGTCCTTTGACGTGTGCCAATAAGTTATTGGGGGCCGGCCGGTTGAGGCTGGGATGGTCGTCGGCGGGAGTAGTGCCCTTGGCTAAGCGGAGGCTACAGTGCTTCCGGTGTCTCGCTATTGGACACACGAGAGAGAATTGTAACAGCCAGGTAGATCGGACTACCTGCTGTTTCCAATGCGGCGGCAATGATGGACATAGGGCGGCCGATTGCAGGATGCCGCCTAAGTGTCCTGTATGTGCGGTCAGAGGGATGGTATTTACGTAAGGGTAATTGGCGGATAATGTCGGAATCGAGACCGGCCAGGTCTCATCGCCCAAAAATTTGTGAGACGGGCATTATTATGGGTATCTCCAGCCCACCGCATTCCGAAATCGTGGTTTCCTCTACGGATCGCCTGCTTCGGGGGGCTATTACTTAATGGAGCCGGCTAAAGGGTTTCCGCCCCCTCGTTGGAGGGAAAAATTCTGGCGGGAATGGGGGGAATAAAAATGGCTCGTCTATTTTCCCCCAATCGAGACCCGACAGTTTGAGGGGCCTTAAAACGGAAGTTAGGGGTGCTGGGGCAACAACAACCGTGTCGTATTGGGGATTTTTTTGCCCGCTCTCATGCTGGGACAGGGGGCCCCCCTAAAAAGAGGGGTCTGCTCGGGTGATTGCAGCTGAATCTACAAATCATCAAAGATGGGTTTTATTCCCCGTGTCATCCTCGTGGAACATCATTTTTGGGTTTGACGTTCCCTCGCCATTGGGTTTTCCAGAGGTATGGCTGGACATTGCCTCGAAAACTGATCGTACACCCCCGATATTTATCACGAGCATAATTTCCCATTGATTGGACCACAGATGGCCGGACGGCCCAACCCTTTTTTCCTCGTTGGGGCCACAGCTGAACAAGACATTAGGGGCGCAGCGATTTCTTGATGATAAATCTCGAGAGTGTGAATCGAAAAATAAAAAGGATAATGGGATAGCGGGTATATCCTGCCGCGGGAGGACCAGAAAAGACCGTCGTGTTTGGGAATGAGGAGATCACATCTTAGGCGGATGTAAAGACGTAGGGGCTACTGAGAGGGCGGGGTAAGGAATGTTTTTTTCCCCACATTAGAGAACTATGGGAACTCGGTGGCCAGGCTGACTTAAGGGAAGGGCCTCATAGGTCAAGGCAAAACTCTGGGGGAAAAATTTTATGACTGGAAGGGACCCTGGGGCAAAAGCCTTATGGGGGTCCTTAAAAAACTCTTGCGGGTAGCCAGGTTAATGCTTCCCCCTGAACGGGGAAGGTATCTTGTAAACCCATTCCCCCTTGTCCGGCCCCTTGGTGCAAGCGGACCGATTGAAAGGAGTAGGAAAGAGGGGATACGGGAAACAGAAGCAGGGGGCAAGAAAAAACAGGGGAAACCCGGCCTGATGGGGTTGGGGGGATCTTCCAAAAAACGCGGAGTATCTTGCCCCCTGTGGGGCCGGTGCTTCCGGGGTGTCCAGGGGGGGATTCCCCCCCGATGGAAAAAAGCGGTTGGGCTCGTCAAAACCCTAAACCGGGGCTTTTTTCCCCCTCCTCAAACCTATTTGTCTGTTAGCGGGGCGGGAAATTTTTCGAGAGGGGTTTGGGTGGGAGGTTTCAGGAGCCCTGGGCCAGTCGGTGGCCTCGGGGGGGGAAATTTTTTTTTCGGCGACACCGGGGGGGCTCCGTCGATCATTTGGCCCTAGGATTGTTGAGGAGGGCCTACGGTGGGGGGTGTGTTGGCTTTATCTCTTTATATACCAATGCCTTAACCCCTCCCGTGCCCTAATCATGTACGCTAGCAAAAGGAGGGGCCTTTACCTGCTAAAGTCTTTTTCCGGGGCTACTTTCCAACCGAATCTGGGTATATAGACAAAAATAGGTTTGGTTAATGCCAAAAACTGTGGGGTTCCGCAGGTCGTCCTGGGCCGACCCTGGGAACGTAGGTATACCTCTGAACGCCCTACCCTTGGGGGGGTTCGTGTTTGTTCGCGGATGATACCTGTTAGTGCGCGTCTATTTGGGGTTNGAGGAATCGCGGTTTAGGGCCGAAGTCGGGGCCCCCGATTTGGGGGGTATAAAGACCTGGGTTTTGGGGTTTTGTCGCCAAGACTAGCGGTTCGTTCACTGGCTAGAATTTTCCCGAGAATCCTATAGGGTCGGGGCGGGGGTGGTGCCGATTGGATCCGCCGTGAGATATCTGGGTTTGATTCTGGATTCGCGGTGGACCTTTCGGGATCACTTCCGTTCATTGATGCCCAAAGGGAGGAACATGCACGGCGTTGGCCAATTCGGCTATATACGTCCCGGCGAAAAACGAGAAGGGGTTGCGGTGTATAGTCCCCTCCTTAAAGGGGCCCGATAGGGGCCGGGCCGTTTTTGGAACCCAAAAAACCCAAGGAGGTGGACAAATTGCTGCGCCAACTTGCTCTGCGTGTGATAAGGGGGTATCGCACTGTTTCATACGATGCTGGGGCCATTCTATCGGGAATGGTCCCCTTTGAGTTAGCGGCTGATCGCTCAAAATCATACTAAGCGAAATCTCTCCGGACGGGGGGGGGGGCCGATATCCCCTCGAGCGAGTGCAATACTCGGGGAAGTGGAGCGTCGCAGATCTGTTGCGAGGTGGCGCGATAGACTGGCGGGACTGCCGTTACACGGTCCCGGGGCGCTTATCCGGGGGGCTTTTGTCGAGGACTTGGAATTATGGATGGGAAGGGCGCACGGTGCCCTCACCCCCGCATAACGCAAATTTTTTACGGGACACGGGGGCTTCGGGATTTTTCAGGATAAAACGCCGGGATTCCCCATATTTGGGGGTTATTTTTCCCGGGGGCCCAGGGCCCTTTTTTTTTGGGGTTTGGGGGTTCCCCGGTTTTGGGGGGGGGAATTTTGGGGGGTTTTTTTTTTGGGGGGGGGAAGGGGGGGGGGGAAAAAAAAGGGGGGTTGGGGGGGTTGGGCCCCCCCCGGGTTTTTTTGGTTTTTTGGCCCGGGGGGTTTTTTCAAAAATGGCCCCGGGGGGGGGCCAACCTTTAAAATTTTAAAAGGGGGGGGGGAAAAAAAAACCCCCTTTTGGGGGGGTTTTGGGGGGGGAAAGGGGAAAACCCGGGGGGAAAAAAAGGGGAAAAGGGGGGGGGGGTTTTTTTTTTTGGGGGGGTTTTTGGGGTTTCCCCCGGGGGGGTTTTTAAAAGGGGGCCTCGGAAAAAAACCCCCAGGAAACCCCCCGGGGGGGAACCCCCCTTTTTTTTGGGGGGGGGTGGGGCCCTTTTTGGGGGGGCCCCCCATGGGGGTTTTTTGGGGGGAATTGGGGGGGCCCCGGGGGGTTTCCCCGGGGGGGGGGGGAAAAGGGGGGGCCCCTTTTTTTTTTTAAAAAAAAAAATTTTGGGGGGGGGGCCCAAACCTTTTTTAAAACCCCCCTTTCCCCCGGGGGGGGGGGGCCCCCTTTGGGAAACCCTTTTTTCCCCCCCGGGCCGAGGGGGGGCCCAAAGGGGGGAAAAAAAAAAAAAAAGGGGGGGGCGGGGGCCCCCCCCCCGGGGGGGGGGGGCCCCCCAAAAATTTTTGGGGGGAAAAAAAAGGGTTTTTTAAATTTTTCCCCAAGGTTTTTTTTCCCTTTTTTTTTTAATTTTTTTTTCCCCCCCCCTTTTAAAAAAAGGGGGGGTTTTTTTTTTTTTAAAAAAGGGGGGGGGGGTTTTTTTTTAAAAAAAACCCCCCAAAGGGGGGGGCCCCCCCCCCTTTTTTTTAAGGGGGGTTTTCCCCCCGGGGGCCCCTTTTTTTTTGGGGGGGGCCCGGGCCCCCAAAAACCCCGGGGTTTTCCCTTTTTTTTAGGGGGGGGATTGGGTTTCCCTTGGGTTCCGGGTTTTTTGGGTTTCCCCCCCCTTTGGGGGGTTTTTCCCCCCCTTTTTAAAAAAAAAAAAAAAAATTTTTTTTTGGGGGGGGTTTTTAAATTTTTTTTTCCCTTTTGGGGGGAAAAAATTTTTTTTTTTTTAAAAAAAAAAAAAAAATTTTTGTTTTTTTTTTTTTTTTGTTTTTTTTTTTTTTTTTTTGTTGGGGGTTTTAAATTTTTTTTTTTCCCCCCGGGGCCCCCCGGCCTTTTTTTCCCCCCCCCCCCCCGGGGGGGGGGGTTTTTGGGTTTTCCCCCTTAAAAAAAGGGGGGGGCCCCCCCCCCGGGGCCCCCGGGGGGCCCCTTTTGGGGGGTTTTTTTTTGGTTTTTTTTTTTTGGGGGGGGGGGCAACGGTTTTTTTTTTTTCCCCCCCCCCGGGTTTTTTTCCCCCCGGGGGGCCCCCCTTTTGGGGCCCCCCCCTTTTTTGGGGGGGTTTTTTTTTTTAAAAAAAAAAACCGGGGGGCCCCCCGGGGGCCCCCCCTTTTCCCCCGGGGGGGGGGGCCCAAAAACCTTGAAAACCCAAAAAAGGGAAAAAAATTAAAACCCCCCCTTTTTTTTTTTGGGGGGGGGGGAAAAAAATTTTGGGGGGGGGCCCCCCCCCCCGGGGGGGGGGGTTTTTGGGGGGTTTTTTTTTTAATTTTCCAAACCCCCAAAAAAACCCCCTTTTAAATTTTTGGGCCCCCCCGGGGGGGCCCCCCCTTTTTTTTTTAAAAGGGGGCCCGGGGGGGGGCCCCGGCCCCCTTTTTTTTAAACCCCTTCCCCCAACCCCCCCCCCCCTTTCCCGGATTGGGCAGGGGGGGGCTTTTTTTCCCCCTTTAAAAAAAAAAAAAACCCCCCCCCCGGGTTTTAAAAAAAAAAGGGGGGGTTTAAGGGGGGGGGGTTTTTTTTTTTTTTTTTTTTTTAAAAAAAGGGGGGGGCCCCCCGGGGGGCCCCCCCTTTTTGGGGGGGGGAAGGGGCCCTTTTTTTTTTTAAAAAAAAGGGGGGTTTGGGGTTTTTAAAATT
>NW_028259012.1:0-4968 GCF_024713525.1 Acromyrmex echinatior
TAAAGAATCTAAAAAAAGTTCAATATTTCTTTACAAATTAACATATACACATTCCATTTTTGATATTTAAAAAATAATATGTTTTAAATTTGATTTTTTACATGAAATTTAAAAAACAAAATTTGGGTCGCCGAATTAGTGTTGGAAAATTTTACAAACAATGATAAAAAGGGACATTTGTAATCGTTACAATCTTTTTTGCTTTCCCCCCAAAAATAGGTTTCACGAAATCTCTTCTGGCCGTAAAAAAAGTGGTGAATCTTGTCGCAACTTTTTCGAAATCGCAAGCCCATTCGAAACCCCGGGGGTTTCCGGGATACAGATCGTTTCCAACCCAGACTCACATCTCATAAAAGGCAAAAAAAATCCTCGCACCCCTTTTCTGGAAATTCCAAATGAAAGTTTATATTTTTTCCTCTTTTCTACTTCGCAATTTCTTTCCAAATAATAGTCATTAAAAATTTCATTTACAAAACCTTTTTTTAAAAATCAAAAAAGCTTTTAACATTCCCCTTTTTAATTCTTTATAACAAAACTAATTTTGTAAAATTCATTTTTTAAAACTTTGTTTCTTTGGGGTTTTTCAAAACAGTAAAATACGTAAAATTTCTTTTCCCAATTAAACCTTCTAGTTTTAAAAATTCAATTAAAAAAAAGAAAAAGAAGATAAAAAATAAATTACGACAAAAAAAAAAAAGACGGACTAAGTAAATTAATACCCGCCTAAGGGCACTGTCGTAAAGATTTTTGTGCAAAAAAAAAGCCAAATTGAATCCATACAGGTTTTCTTTTACCGATTTTTTTATCGAGACTGACAACCCTGCGGGTGGCGTACTGCGGAAGAAAACCCGGGGGCCGGGCGCGTTACTACGGCCCTTTCCCCCGATTGCAATTTTTTTTTCCGTACGGAACCTATTTCCCCCCAAAACGATAAATAAATTGAAAAGGGGGAACCTTCGTTTCCGCTCGTGCTCCCCCAAAATTTGCCGAAATCCCTCGCAAATCTCCCACGTACCCGCGCATTTGGTTTCTCCCCGAGGGGGGGGAAAGAGGAACGGGGGGGTAACGGAAAAAAGGGGGTGCGACGGGGGGGAGGAAAGCTGGAAGGGGAGAAATTATTTTTAAAATCTGGGGAAATTTCGGTAGAAGCTGCACCCTCGGATTTTATCTAGCTCCAAAAGAAGATTGGCAGGTACGGTAGGACGACGAGGGAGGGAGATAAGAGAAGGAAAAGAGAGAAAGGGGAGGGGAGAGAGGGGGAGAGAGAACTCTTTTATATTATTGAAAATTACCCGGGACTTTGCTTCATTGCGGGTCGTTCCCCGCGCGGCTTATCTTCGTTTCAGGAAAGTCAGCAGGGGGAGTTTCGGGGTCTTTTCTCGTGCGGCGCAAAAAACCGCGAGACCCCCCCGCTTTTTTATACACGCCGGGTAACGTGGACAAAAATCGGCCGTCTTTAACAAGCGTAAGGGGTTTGAAACGCGAACGTCCCACGTTTTCACATTCCCATTATTGGCGGTAGTCAGATTTGTTTCAAGAACGGGGGAAAAGGGGGGAGCAAAGCACGTTTTTTAACCTATTTTTTTTTAAAATTTCCTACTTTTTTCTGTTGTACCGGGGTACCAAAAATTTTACTAAAATGAGATTATCTTGTGGATTTTTTTTTGAACAATTAGAAATTAAAATTTAAAAGCGGAATATAAAAAAGGGGGAAAAATATGTCGAGTAATTTAATTTACAGTAAATTTTTATCGACGTATTGGATATGTTCGTATGTAAACTAAGGGGAAGGGGTTACTTTAAATTTCCTATTTCCCTTTTTTTTACGTCCCCCCGGGCAAAAAACGATTTTTACCCGAATCGTGGGAGGTAAAATTTTTGCCCTTGAAAATTTAGGACGCCCCCCCGTCCGGGTTTTTTAAACGACCAAAGGAACTTCCAACCGAATTCTCTTTCCCCGGGGGAAAAAAAAGAAAAAACGTGCGGAAGGACTCTTAATTTCCATACTCGTGCGGGGAACGCGCAAGGAGCAAAAGGGAACCCCCGCGAGGGGGGCGTAGGGGGGCGCGATTTATCGTCGCCGAAATTTTTACTCCAAAATTGCCGGGGTGACTTCGTTTCCGGCCCCGTTTAAATTTCCGCGATTTCCCCTAAAATTTTTGGGCGTAAAAAAATTTTTCCCATCGCGTGGGGGAAGTCGCGAGGGGGGCCCTGATGCAGGGGTCGGGGGCCCCCTTGTCTGCGAATTCGGAGGTGTTTCCCCCCTTTTGGGGGCCCCTCCGCCTTTCTTTTTAAGGCGCTCTTTCCTTTTCCCCCAAAAAGGTATGAAATTTGCCAAAGAACACTTTTGTAAAAAAAAGTTTCCCCCCCCCAACGGCCCCTCCGCGCGCGAAACCCCCCAACCCCGGGGATTTTCGCAAACCTTTTCCAAAGAAATTTTGAAAAGACATACCCCTTTTTTTTAATTCTTTTCCAAGCTTTTTCATACTGGCCAAGATTCTCTTATTATATTTTTATGAAGAATCTAAAAGTTCCGCCAATTAAAATTTTCGCAAAAACGAAATATTTTTGGGAAAGTTAATTATTTTGTATTTAAAATTTTTTATAAAAAACAGCAAATTTTTTATTAATAAAAATTGTTATTAATAAATTTTAAAAATAGCAAATTATTTAAATTTCCGATCTTGACATATAAATCATATAAAAATCCCTATTTTTATTTATAAAGTAACAATGCAAAAGTAAATTTGTAAAATACGTTTTTTTAAATTGAATTTTTTTATAACCCAAAAATGCAAATTTGGTTAAAAATTTTAGAAAAATTTAAAATTTGCGATTTTTAAGTTACATGTTACTACAGGAAAAATTTATGGGGGTTTATCTACAATTTGAGGGACAAGATAGGGGTTTCCCCGGGACAATTTAGCCGTTTCAATTTCCCCAGTGAAAACAGCGCGAGTAATGCCCCTTCCGGCGCTCAATTTTGGGTTTTAGTAAGATCACCTCACCCCTTACAATGGACCTTAAAACCCCTCAGTCAAAAACGAAGCACTGTTTGTCCTTTAAAAACGGCGTGTACGGTTTTTGGGCCACCCTTTTCCCCCCTTTTTTTTTTTCCCCGGGGCCGGAACCTTTTAACTTTTTTTGCATCTAGATGAAAAAAAGGGGGCATCCCGGGTTTCCCTGGAAAATGTTCTTTAGAACCCCTTTTTTTTTCCTCAGGATAGCTTGAAGCCTTTCCTTTAAAACTTTAAGTAAAAAAGATATACGATATTTTCAAATTTAAACATATTTTAATTTTGTTTTAAATTTAAAATTTGAAAAAATCAATTTAATGATAAATTTAAAATCTTATTTTATTAGAATTTTAAAAAAATAATTTTCTTTTTTTATTTATAAAAACATTTAAGATTAAAAAGTTTATTGGATTTTGGGTTTAAATTTTACTCTAAATTTTTTATATAAAATTTCATTTAAGAGAATTTAACTTAAAAAATTCTTCCCTTTGGAAAAAGGAAAGACAAAAATTTTTACTCCCTTTAAAAAGGGAATTTTTCCCCTTTGCAGGGGGAAAAAATCACCCCAAAAAAGGAGATTTTTTCTTTTAAGGGAAAATTCTCTAAAAAGAAAAAATTTTCCCCGCTTTTTAGAAAAAGGTTTATTGTATTTTTTTTTTTTGCAGTAAAATTTTTCTGTAACCCAATTAGAGAGTAGTTGGATTGAAAATTTATTTTTTGATAAAAATTCCCCCAAAAAAAAATATTAAAACCCTGGGGTTACGAAATACAAAAGAAATAAATTTGGGTTTAATTTTGACTATTTTAAAATATTACTTTTAAAATTTTATTATATTAAGAGCGGACTGATAAGAATTAAAACACCCCGAAAATAAATTTTAGGGTATTTTCAAAAATTTTTAAAAAATTAAAACCCTTTAAAAAAAAAGTTAAAATTTTATGTAAATTTATGCCTATCCTATTTTCATTATCGTAGGCCCCCAAAGATCAAACACTTTTTATTTAAAAAACACGGTATACCTAATTTCCCAAATTCCCTTTTTATTTGCAAGATTTTTCGTCGTTTTTTTTCCCCGCCCCTCTTTTGGGTTTCCCCTATCCCTTTGGGTTTTGGTGTCGCATCGTCCTCCTCCCGTTGCCTCCCTTCCCCATGAAAACCTTTTTTTTGGTGGTCGAAACGGCCGTTTTTGGGGGCAGGGTAAGACGAAACCCCGCGGCCCCAAATTTTTACCCGGGGCCCCCCCCCAACCCCACAAATAAATGGCCCTCTTTATTTTTCTTTGTGTTGCCCCTGGCTCGGTATCACTTCTTCAATTTGTAGTTAATATTCTCGGGTTTGAGGGGAAAAGGGGCCCGGGCAATAACCCCCCCTGCAAGCACCCCCGGTTAACCCCCCTTAGGAAGCGCGGAGGTTAGTACCACCCCCGCGGAGCCCTGATATTTTTTCAAGCTTTTTACCCCCGCCGACAAGCACCAGTTTCAAAAACCCCGCCCGCTCGCTTTTTGCGTTTTCCCCCCCATGCAAGGCTGAGCACACCCCCACGTAGACTTCAGGAAATCCGAATTTAAAACCGCCTTTCCCGTACGTCGATATGCTCGGGATTTCTGAGGGACCCGGGTTTTTTAGGGCTTTCCCCTATTATGACCTATCGGAAAGTTTTGGGCGGGGACAAAAGGAAATTTTCCCTTTTTCCCGTCCTTTATCGATGCGTTTTGTTCCACGAGATTTTCATTTGTTAATCCCCCCGACTAAAACCTTTGGCCCAACCAATTTGAAACCCAAATAAAGTTTACGTTGGGTAAATTAAAAAATTTTTAAAATTTAGATAAGATAAAACACACCTAAAAAACCCCCCCAGATGGATAAAGATGATTTTTATTTTAATTTTTGTTGTAAAATTAAAATTTTTCAAGGTTTTTTCATCTAGAAATTTTTTAAATAATTTTATTT
>NW_028259013.1:0-4963 GCF_024713525.1 Acromyrmex echinatior
AAAGACCAAATTTTTCCCTTTTGGGGGGGTTTTCGGAAAAAATTGGGGAAAAAAAGGGGAAAGCCCAAAAGGGGGGAAAAACAAGGAAAAAAAAAAAACAAAAAACGCGACCCCCTAAAAGTTTTACGTAAACGTGTTTTTTTATTTCCCCCCACGAAGAGCTAAAACCCCCAAAATTTTTTCCGGGACAAATGATTGTAAAATTTTAACGGGCATATCCATTTCCCAAAATCGGTGGACCATATCAATAAAAAATTTCAAACTTAGCATTCGAGATTTTTTATTTTTTTTTTAAAAAAAAAAAAGAAAAAGGGAAAAAATTTTCGTTTTTCTTTTTTTGTTTTTCGTTCCCCTTCATACCTAACCCCGGGTATCGTATTGTTTTAAAAGCCAAACCCTTTCCAAACCTTTTTAATTTAGGGGAAATTATATCTAATTTTTTTTTACCGAGAAAATAATAGAAATTTGGGACAGGTTTTTCCTATTTTTTTTTTCCCCCATTTTCCCCTTTTTTTTTTTTTTTTATTTTTTTAAAAAAACTTAATTTTTTCCCATGGGAAAATTTTTAAAAATTTTTTTATTAAAAATGGTCAAAAAATTTTTAAATTTTAAAAAAACCCCTTTTTTTAATTTTTTTATTTTTTTTTAAATTATTCTAACCCATGGAAAAATAATTTAAATAAGATCCCTCAATTAGGAAAGTATTTTTCTTTTTTTTTAAATTAAAATTTTTTGGGAATTTTTTTTAATTTTTTTTAATTTTTTTTCCAATAAGCAATGGGCTAATTCTAAATTAAAAAGGGGGTTTAAATTCCCCGGAAGTATTTATTTTAAAAGAAATTTAAAATTATAATTATAAATTATGATAGGATTCTAAAACTTTTTCTTTTTTTTTCTAATTTCTTTTTAATTTTTTTTTTAATTTCCCCCTTTTTGGGGCCCCAAAATGGTTTAAAGTTTTTATTTTAAAACCCCAAAAAAGAGGGGGGGGGAAAAGGGGAAAATGGTTTTTGGGGGTTTATTTGGGAACGGAAACCCCCGGGGGGAAAAGGGGGAATTTTTTTAAAATTTTTAAAAATTAAAAAAAATTATAAATTATTTTAATATATATTTTTTAAAATTTTTTTAATTGTTTTTTTTTTAAAATTTTTTTTCATTTACAGAGGGCGACGGGGGCGACGACGGCGGCGAATGCTATTACACCCCAAAACGGGGAAGGTAGGGACCCTTGGAAATGGTGCTTACGAAAACATCGATGGGCGCCGGGACCTTCCCGCGCCTTCCCCCCTTCTTCCCCGCCATACGAGACCCCCCCGCCCCCCCCCCCTTTCTGCCCCATTTTAAAACCCGCTTATTATTCCTTTTTTTCACCCTTCCCATGGAGTTACACTCCCTTTTTTTAAAAACAAAGAAATCGTTTTATACTGTGTCCATGTAACACTTTTTATCCCTTTTAAATATTTTTATTTTACGTCCTACAACCCCACGATTTTTTTTTTGGGCCCCTCCGACTTTTGGTTGGGGCCCGCGAGCCCAAAGGGAACCTTCGTAAAGGGTCTAAGAACTAAAAAGGGGACCGGCCCGGCTCCGAAAAACCCCGAAAATCCCCAATAAACCCTAAAGGAAAAACCCCTTTAAAATGCATGCCCGAAAGAGAAAAAATTGCAAAAGACATTATAAAAAAACCCAAAGTCACGCAATAGAAAAAAAATTTTTCAAAGCTTTGTCGTCCGAGACTGACCAAAAATTTTCATTTTGGGGAAACGGGGGCCCCCTTCGCGTTTAAAAAACCCTAAAGCCCATGGAAAAATTTCCCACTTTACCCAAAGAAAAACTCCAACTGAAAGGGTACCCTGCACACAAATCTAATTGTGCCCTTTAACCTTTGTTTCCCTACCAGTTTTTCCCTTTAGAAAAACAAATTTCCCTCTTTCGTTGGAGAAATTTTTGGCCCTTTTTAAAAAAAACAAAAATCACTTTTTTTCTTCTCAAAACTACTTAACGATGTATTTTAGATTAACAACGATGAACGCTAAAAAATCGAAAATCCGCGTGCCCTTGCAACTAACTTTTGCTCCAAACATCCAAAAAAGGGCACAATTTTTGGTTTTTTTGGGGGGAAAATTAAGGCCCCGGGCGGAAGCGAAAAGCGTAAAGTAAAAATTTTAAACCACTCGGTCCACGCCCAGGGGATTTCGCGACCCCAACCTTTTGTAAAAAAAACCCGCTAACTCGGTTCAGGGCCCAATCCAGTTTACCTATTGTCGTGGGTGCGGAAATTATAAAACCCGCGCTAATCACGCAGTTGGGGTTTTTCCATACGAGTGCGGTTTTGGGGCAATTATTGGGGTGATTTGGCGTGCGCCGCTTTCGAAATTTCCCTTCCAAGTTTTCCCCCGGGCCCCCGGATCTCCTTCGCCCAAATCATCAAACCCGGGAAAACCCACCCGATATCTTGGGGGCCCCCTAAAAGTTTAATCTCTATTCTTTCCATCCATCCCCCCGTTTCCCCCCATGGAAACCCCATCATTGACCAGATACCCTTTACACGCGTTTTTCCAAAGAACACTATCATTTTTTAAACCTTCGTTTTAGTGCTACCATTAGGAAAACCCCACGAACCCCCCATGTCCGAGGAAAAGGGGGAAGGGTTTCCCCTTTGGGCCACCCCCAATCGGGCGCCCCCAAACGACTGGCGAAAAATTCACAGATCTCCTATTCCCAACCTTAGAGACCAAACCCCCAGATTCACCTTTTTCCCCCTGTCAAATTTTAATTTAAAAATTTTATACGGAAAAAAAAGCTTGCCTTAAAATAAAGAGAAAAATTTCTAATTTCTTAAAACCCAAAAGGCTGCAAAAATTAATTTAAAAAAATTGTTTTTCCAAAATTGGATTAAATTCCGAATTATTTTTAAAAATTTTTAAAAAAAAAATATTTTTTTAAATTTAAGGTACTTATTACGATATTTTTAAAATTTAAAACTCGCGGCTTCAACAATTCAAACATTACAAGTCACAAATTGGTTTTGGGGTATAATGTTTCCAAGGCTGTAAAATTTTAAAACCCTGGCCATAGTTTGGGTAACTATTTTCGAAATCAATCTTAAGTTAGCAATTGAAATTTTTTGGAAATTTTTAAAACCGGAAAGATTCGGTTTCATAATTTTTTTTGGGTTATGGATTTTATTGGGGGTTCCTCCAAATTAACATATTCCTATAAATTGAAAATACCCGATATCTTGGGCCAAAAAAAATTTTTTTTCTTTATCCCCTCCAGGCAAATAAAAAATTTTAACTTTACACGGTCCCCAAATAAATTAATCCTTTTGGGGTTTAATTAAAAAACCTTTCCAGGTTGCAAGTTCCCGAACCCAAAAGGTCCCACTAAAAATTCAAGTTTTCATAACAAAAAAACCCTTAGGATTCATTTCCTCCCCTTTATTTTTGGAAACCTAATATTCCTTTCAAAAACCCCCCCCTTTTCAAAAGGTTTTTATTTCCCCCCCAACCCTTTAAAAGATATATTCCCCGGGATATGGAAAAATTTTTAATTAACCCCACTTAACTTTGCCCCTCCTATTAAACCTTTCCTTCCAAAAACCACAAACCCACACGCCCGGGAACCCAAAGTTTTTTTTGAAAAAAAAATTCTTTGTTACCCTTTTATATTTTTATTAAATGAAATGTTTTCCTTAAAAAACCTAATTTTTAAAAGAATAGGGGGCCCTTTTAAAAAATTTTTTCCCAAAAAAATTAAAAATTTTTTTTTTAAAAAACCATTAAATCCCTTTTTTTTTTTAAAAAAAAATTTTAAAAACCCAAAAAAATTTTTAAAAATTTTAAAAATTTTTTTTTTAAAATTTTTTTTTTAAAAAAATTTTTTTAAAAAAAAAATTTTTTTTGGTTTTTTTTTTAAAATTTTAATTTAAAAAGGGAAAAATTTTTTTAAAAAAAAAAAAAATTTTTTAAAAAAAAAAATTTTTTTAAAAAAAAAAAAAAAATTTTTTTTTTTTTAAAATTTTTGGTTTAAAAATAAAAAAAAAAAAAAAAAAATTTTTAAAAAAAAATTTTTTAAAAAAAAATTTTTTTTTTGGTTTTTTTTAAAAAAATTTTTTTTCCCCTTTAAAGGGGGGAAAAATTTTAAAAAAAAAATTTTTTTTTTTTTTTTAAAATTTTTAAAAAATTTTTTTTTTTTTTAAAAATTTTTTTAAAAAAAAAATTTTAAAAAAAATTTTTTTTTAAAAAAATAAATTTTAAAAAATTTTTTTTGGGTTTTGGGGGGTTTTAAAATTTTAAAAAAAGGAAAATTTTTTAAAAAAAAAAAAATTTTTTTTTTTTTTTAAAAAAAAAAATTTTTTTTAAAAGGGGGGAAAAATTTTTTTTTTTTAAAAAATTTTTAAAAAAAATTTTTTTAAAAACCCTTTTTTTAAAAAAAATTTTTTTTTTTTTAAAAAAAAAATTTTTTTAAAAAAAAATTTTTTTAAAAAAAATTTTTTGGGGGGAAAAAAAAAACCTTTTTTTTTAAAAAAAATTTTTTGGGGGGTTTTGTTTTTAAAAAAATTTTTTTTAAAAATTTTTCCCAAAACCCAAAAAAATTTTTTGGGAAAAAAATTTTTTTAAAAAAAAAAAAAAACTTAAAAGAGAAAAAAAAAAATTTAAAAAATTTTTTTTTTTGGGGAAAAAAAAAAAAAAAGGCCCCAAAAAAGGGGGGGAAAAATTTTTTAAAAAAAAAATTTTTTTTTATTTTTTTTAAAATTTAAAAACCAAAAAAACAAAAAAAAAAGTTTTCCCCCAAAAAATTTTTTTTTTTTGGGGGTTTTTTAAAAATTTTTTTTCATTTGTTTTTAAAATTTTTCCCCCAAAATTTTTTTAAAAAAAAAATTTTCGGGGGGGAAAAAAAGGGGCAAACCCGGGGGGAAAAACCCCCCCTTTTAAAAATTTTCGAAGGGGAAAAAAAATTT
>NW_028259014.1:0-4956 GCF_024713525.1 Acromyrmex echinatior
CTTATTTGGTTGGTTCTTCTTTTTTTTTTTTTTAATTTCCCCTTTGCGCGGGGTCCCCGGGGGTTGCAAGTTGCTCGCTCTCTCTTGTGCCCAAAAATATTTTAAAAATAATTTCAAAACGAGGGGAAAAACCCCGCGCTTTTTTACAAACCCCCAAAATGATTTTTCTCCCCCCGGGAAATTTTTCCCCGAGAGGATCGAAAAAACCCATGACATAAGGGTCCCGAAAAAATTTTTATTAAACAATTTTTTTTTCCGCGCTTTTTTATGCACTTTTTTACTTTTTTTAAAAAATAGGGGATGTAAATTTAAAGGGTTCGAAAAAATTATTTTTTGGTCCCCCAAAAAATGCCCAAAAAAAGATTCTATAATGAAGGGTAAAAAAAAGCGGGAGAGAACCCCGGGGGTATATCCCCCAAAGATAAAATATTTTCCCTTTTTCCAAAATATTACTTTTTGGGCCAAAAAGCTATCTGCCCTTTTTTTTTCCTTTTTTCTCCCTTTTTCCCCCCCCCTCCCCCCCTCTCTCTCCCCTCCTCTCACAATTTTCCCCCGACCCTTAATAAAACCAAATTCTTTCACAAAGAGGGAAGCTGTTCCGCGTCCGGCAAGTTCGATGGGCTCTGACGGGGGTTAACATTTTGGGAAGGAAAAGGAAAAATTGGCCTTGGAGGCGGGGAGGGAAACCCTCCCAAAAAAAGTTAAATTGGGACGGCCCCTTTAGAAGACCCCCCCGGGGGAATTTGCTAAAAGTTCCCCCGGGTCCCCCCTTTCGGGTTTCCCAATTTTGCTTTTTTTAAAAACTTGTCCTTTTTTTCCCCGCTAACTTTTTCCCTCTCTTTTTTTCACCCCCTTCGACCCGGTTTTTTTACCCTCGATGGATATTTTACCGACCACGTGGGAAATCTTTATTATTTTCCCTCTCTCTCCCCTCTTTTTCCTAACCCTTTTTGATCGAAGGAATTAAAGCTTTTTTGGGATTTAGCTTGGGAAATTTTATAGCTAAACCAATTTCCTCGGCGAAAACTTCCGGGGGATCCCCGGCCCGGGAAAACAAAAACCCCCAACCGGAGCGGGGCCCTGAACGTAAATTGGTTTTACAAATTTTTGCCTTTTGCCTTTTTAACCCATACGGGCCCCACGATGAAATTAATTGTTACACAAAACGGAGGAAATTTTGGGGAAAAAATTTCCACCCCCGGGGTAATACATTTCATTTAATTAAAATTTCCCCAAATGTAAAACCCACTTTTATTTTAAAACCAAAAAATTTTTTTTTCGGCATTCCGTTTATTTCCCCCAAAGGGAAATTTTAAAACTTGGGAATAAAAATATAATCTTTTACAATTTCCCCAAAACGGCCCGCAAGAAGAAAAAAAATTTTGAGCCTTTGAAGGGATGATGGGTTGGAAAAAAGGAATTATATGAACCCCCGTCCAAGCCTATATTAAACCCAAAAGTTTTGGGAATCAATTAAAAAGTCCCGAAATAACTTTCCGTAAAATGAAATTGAGTCCTTTTTTTGGGGTTTTTCAAGATCAATTTGGGCTTTTAATTGGGTTAAAAAATTTCAAAAATTTTTCCGTTATTTTTTAATCATTTTTTTCACTTTTTAGGAAAAGTGCAAACCCTCTACCCATAATTCCCTTTTTCCATTCAAAGTAAAAAAATTTCAATTTTTGCTAGTGGGAAAAAAAAAACAAGTAAAAAAGAAAAAAAACTATACTAAAAACCCCTCGGCATTTTTTCGCAAACGAATTTTTTTTTTCGACTTCCCCCGAAACAATTTGCGCCCGGCCAAATTAAAAAAAAAAAAACACATATTTTAATTTAAATTTTCGCGGCTTTTACTTTCTCGCGCTACAGTTTTCCCTTGTTCCGTTTTAAAAACAAAATTTTTCAATAATTTCGCTTCCCCGGGCGGGTGTAACTCAATTTTCCATCCGCTTGATGCTCCCCTTTCAACAATTTTAAAATAACCCTCCCCCCGAAAAACAAGGAAATCATTTTTAGGGTTTAAAATTTAATGGCCCTTTTGTCTACACTTTTTACGCCCCGAAAGTTTTATTTGGGAATTCAAACAGGGTTTTTGCCAAAGAAATTTTTGCAAATTTTTTTTTATTCTTTAAAGAATTAAAGAATCTTTTACCTTTTTAATTAAATTTTAAACTTGCCCCAGCAAATTAAATTTCTCTATCTTCTTTTTTTCGCCAAAAAATTTTTACTACAAAACGCCTTTTTTTAAAAAGCTCTTCGTTTTTTTTCCCCTTTTTGAAAAAAAAAAAAAAAAAAAAAAAAAAAAAAAAAAATTTTTGTAACTACGGGACCCCCCGGGTTTTCGTAAAAAAGGGGTTTCTTTTCCCCGGGGGGTTTTCTTTTACCCGGAAAAGCCCCACTTTTTTTTCCGGGGGGGGGGGGGGGGAAAAATCAAAGCCCCTTTTTGGGAAAAGCGATCGTCGCCTTTGGGGCGCGGCCCCCACGCTGGTCTTTCACGGGGAAACCCCCGCCCGGCGGGGACCACCTCCTCTCTGCCCCACCGGGGGCACTTTATTTTTGGGCATTCAATATATATAAAATATAATATTCCCAAAATACTGCGGTTTGTCTGAAATTGGACACCCGTAAACCGCGAATAGGTCCCAATTTGCGATGAATACGAACTAAATGGAAAAGGGGGGGAAAAAAAAACCATTCAGACCCTTGAGGGAGTTGAATCCTCTGGGGGTCCCCAACCCAAAAACCCTTTTTTCCCCCTTTAGGTACCCTACTTTATCTTTCCCCCCCTTTTTTTGGGACAGAAAACTAAAAAAAAAAAAATTTTTTCCCCTTTTTAAAATATTTGGAAAGCACGTCCCCCGTAGGGGAGAGGACGGGAGAGAAAGAGAGAGAGGGAACGAGAAAGAGGGGTTTCGGGGGCTTCCTCAAACTTTTTTTTGAAAGCCCAACCCCCCCGGGGTAATGCAGCCAGCCCGATTTTGGGGGCCCCGCCTTTCTCATTTTTTTTTAGCCTCCCTTTTTTTTCCCCATTTTCTCTTTTTCCCCTTTTCCCGGGCAAATTTTATTTTTTACTTTATCAAAACCCATTATTCATTTCCCCTTATACTCAAAAGGAAATTTCGAAAAAAGTCCAAACTACCTTCTAAAGATGTTCCCGCGTGTGACATTTTGGGGGAGTAAAAAAAGAGAGAAAAAGGGGAAAGAGATTTAGGGTTTAGGGAATGGGGGATTGCCCCCCAACCCTTTCCCCAATTTTAAATCAAAGCCCCCCAATCGAAAGGTCAATGCCCTTTTGATATTTGGGGTCCGTTAATTTGCTCGGCAGCCCCCGAGGAACGGTTTTTTTTCTACCGTTTTTTCATCATTAATTAAACGCCAGAAAAGCATAAAACGGAATTTTTTTAGAAAATTTGGGAAAAGGGGAAAAATTTAAAAAAATTTATTAATTTTTATTTAAATTTCACATATGGGGGGTCAATATCTGAAATAAATAATTAAATTTTTTTTGCCCCTTTTAATATAAAATTCCGAAAATCCTAAACAAACTTTAATTCCCGGAAAATTCTAAACGCTTTTTTTTCCTTTTTTCCCCGCGATAATAATTTTTTTCCGATGCCCTTCTTTCCCACCGGCCGCCCGGGGGGGGGGTCAAATTTCCCTTTTCCCTATTTAATTTTCTGCTTTGCAATTTTAAGGGCCCGTCGCCTCTCCCCGATCTTTTTGTCCACCCGTGGGGGAAACTCCCCTGGACTCCCCGCCACGGGAAAGGAAAAATTTTTTTTTTTTTTTTTAATTTTTTTTTTTTCGGGTCCCCACCCTTTTTCGCACCGGGCACAGTTGGGCTGCGGTGCACACGTCCCACTCAGGGCCGGGCACGTAGTCCCCGCATTAAAAGGGGCCATTATCTTTTAAAAAACCGAACCCAAATTTGCCGTAAACCAAGGGCCGGAACCACCGGGGACGAAATGGGTAAAAGCAATTTTTTTTAAAAAGGTTCCCGCCCGGGGCCGGGGGGCCCCGCGCGTCCTCCCCTCTAAAAGGGCTCGGACTACAAAATGCAGGTTCCGGGGGTTAATTTAAACCCCGGGCCCCGCGAGTCGAAATCGTTTGGGAATTTGGGGCCAAAAAAGTCATAAGCCCAGTGGGAAACACGCGCCGGAAGTCGTGCGCGCGCAACCCCCCGCACCTGCTCCGGGTTTTACAAACGGGGTTGCGATGGTTTTCCTTTTCCTTTTTTGCGGTTAAAGAGCCCCCGACTTATTTCCCCCCGAAAAATTCGCGCTTTGCTTAAAAGGGGCGAAAAAATTGGGATCCTACGGAAACTGGCGCGCCCCTTTAAACCGGGGCCCCCGAAGCCGGCCCCCATCCGGGATTTCACTAATTTGTAAAAACCCCGTACCGAATATTGATTTTTTGGACCACCTCGTGGGTTTTTTCGTGTTAAATTTGCTATTCGATTTGTTTTTTTTCCAAAAATTTTTTTAAAGTGTAAAAATTTTTGTTTTTTGTCTCCTCTTTGGGAAAACCTTTTCCTCCCGAAAATACAAAAAATTTGTTTTTTGAAATAAAAATTTGCATAAAATTTTAGCATTGGTTTTAAAAGTTTTTTAATTTTTTTGTTTTCCCCTTTATTCTTTTTATTTAAATCCCTTTTTGGGGGGGGAAAAAGGGACCTTTTTCGCAAAAAGAAAAAAATTGTAGTTACGGGAGAATTTAATCAATTTGTTTTTTGTACTAAAAAAAATTCTATAAAATTCTAAACTTTGTTTATTTTTTAAAAGGGTTTTAAATTAAATTTACTTATTCGTTTTAGAAGGTTTTTCAAATTAAAAAATGGAGCCAAAAAATTTTCAAAAGGGTAAAAAATTTTGTTGTTTTTTTTTTTTTTCCATTTATTTTTAGGCCCCAAAAATTTATGAAAATTTTTTTTTGATTGATGTTGAACCCCTAAATACTTTT
>NW_028259015.1:0-4903 GCF_024713525.1 Acromyrmex echinatior
GCACCGTCGCTTACAATTTTAAAAACTGACCCCCCCAAAATTCCGCGAAAGCACGTCGGCGTTTTTCACATGCCCCCGGGGGCCCGCCCCCCCCCCGGGGCCCCCGGTTTTAGCAGATGCGCCCGCCCCCCAAAATTTTCCTGCCCATTTTTTTGGGGGGGAAAGGGCCCCCTTTTTGACCGCGGGGTTCAGGGGGGGGCCCCCCCTTGGCCAGCTCCCCCGGGGCCCCCCGGGGGCCCCCCCCGATAGCGCGCGCTCGCCCCCCAGCCTTTTTCAACCACGACAACGGAAAAATGGACGGCCCCTCGTCTGGATCGGGGGGGGCCACCGTGCCCCCCCTTTTTTGGGAAAAGGGGACGTTTTTGGGCAGGAAAAAGGCCCCCCCCAAAACCCTGCCCCGCCGCGCAAAGGGGAATGGCCTGGGGGGAAAATTTTTCCCTGTTTGTTTTTGTTTTTGTTTCCGGGTTTATCGTTTTTTCCAAAAAAACCCGGGGGCCCCCCCCGCCGTAAAATCAGGACGATTTTTTTCCGGGTTTTGCGGTTGAAAAGGGGGTTTGTTCCCGCACGTTGCCGCCCGGGGGCCGCCCTTTAGGTGGGGGAAAAGAGCCCCGCCGCTTTGGGTTGGGTGTGGGCGACGCCGCGACCCTTTTTGGTGGTCCCCCGGGGAAAACACCCCCCCGCATCGGGCCTCGCTGCCGCCCGTAATCCGATTAAAAGCCTCCCCCGGGCCCAGGGGGGATACATGGGGGCCCGGGCCCCCCCCTTTTCTCGGGGGGGAAAAACCGGGGGAAACCCCTAAGGCCCCCCCCTGACAACAACTGGGGGGGAAATTTGTCGAAGTTCCGCGCGACGCCGCGTTCCCAGCGGATGTCCGCGCCGGCGGCTTTAAAAGCTTTTGCGGGGCAATCCCCCCCCCTTTTCCTCGCCCGGATCGAGGCCGTTTGAAACCCCCCTGGCTCGGACCCCCTTGCGCAGGGGGGGCCCCAAAGCCCCCGGGTTTTCCGGTCCAACATAAAAATTGCTTCGCCGGGCGCGGTCCCAAAAAACTCGATCATGGCGGGGCCCCCGGTGCGATCGAGGGTCCAAAACCGTTGGACCCCCGGTTTAAATCAGCGGTTCGCCCTTCTCGGCGGAGGCTTTTTGGGGACCGTTCCGCCGACACCTGTTGCTTTTTTTCGCCAAGCGCGTCGGTCCCCAAAAACGGGATCGCTTTCCCGGGGAAGGCTGGCCTCACACCGCAACCCCCTCACTTTTTTCCGTAGGAGTGCGGAAGTTTTTCCCCACCCCTAGTTGCAAAGGGAAAAAAACCCCCGGGTTGGGGCCCAGTACCCGTGTCGGTGACCCCGGGAGTTCGAATCGCCCCCGGGTTTTAAAAGGCGGGGAATTCCTGCTTGACCCCTCTAGTACTATAAAACTCCCCCAAAGGGAGGCTCGTTTGTTCGGGGAAAAAATTTAAGGGCCCCGCGCAGCTGGCTCAGAAAAGCCGGACCTTAAAAGGTCAAGGCGGGGTGCCTTGCTCTGGTTTTGGGCCCCCCGGCCGAGACAGTCGGGGGCTCGGCAGCCCCTTTTTTTGGGGGGCGCTGCGGCACCGCGCGGAAGCAGCATGGCCTCGTGGGGGATCGCGGGGAGGCATTTTAACCGGGGCGGGGCGGCTCGGGGTTTGTCCCCAAATTTTCCCCCCGGGGTAAACTTTACACCCCTCCCCGCGGGCCGGGGGGGCCGGGGCCGTTTTTGGCTTTCCCGTTTCTCGTCCTGTTTTGGGTTTTTTGGTTGGCTCCCCCTTTGGGGGCAGCGCCGGACGTTCGCGGGGGAGCCCTCAGCCCCCTTTTTCCGTTGACGGGGGTTTCGACGGACCCGGCCCCCCCGGGGACCCCGCCCCACCCTCCAAAGGGTATGGAAAAGGGTTTTCCCTATCGTACCGCGGCACCCGCCCTTAATCCGTTTTGTCCCCCCCCCTGGGGCCCATGTCTACGGCAAGGGGGTTTTCCCATTTTGGGGTGGGAACCCCCATGCCGCAAAAAACGTGCATTTGGGCCCCGCGCTCGGCCACCGGGGCCTGACCATCCGACTCTTCGCGGCAGCTGGCCGCAAAGCTTCGTCTGGATAGTCAGGAGCTACTTTTCAAAACATTTTTTTGGCCTATTGCCCCCCCGTCCCGCGCAAAATTCCCGGGGGGCCCGTCGGCCGGCCCCCCACCCCCCCCCACCAGCAATCGTCTTCACCCCGGTTTTGCCCGAACCTTTTCCGGGGGGATTCCCCTAGTTCATTTTTGGGGGCGGCGGGGGTTTTTTTCGGGTGCTGGCACGATCGCGGGCCTAAAGGCCCAAACCCCGAAATTCGGTTCAACCGGGGAAAAATTTTCCGGCTTTGGCACTATCGGGGCACCCCAAAAGCGGGAAAAAAGACCGACGTTGAAAAACCCCCCTAGAGTTGGCGGCAAGCGGTTTCCCCACGAATTGCCGCGCCCTTTTCCCCCGGGACGCGCGGCCAAATCATGCCCCAAACGCGCTCGCGATTCAA
The DNA here is from genome assembly GCF_024713525.1 of Acromyrmex echinatior. NCBI lineage: Eukaryota > Metazoa > Arthropoda > Insecta > Hymenoptera > Formicidae > Acromyrmex > Acromyrmex echinatior. The sequence continues at coordinate 2,521 of NW_028259015.1, forward strand.
AAAGGGGTCCCAAACCCCAACCGGCGACCGCCGGGGAACACGGGGGAAATCGCTCGCCCAGGCGAGATCCGGGGAAAAGTTTAAAAGGGACCGGAAAGGGGGGATAGCAGGCCCCCGGGCCCCCATTGTCCAGGGGCCCCGGGGGTTTTCGGGGAATCCCCAGGGGGGTCTCGAAAAGCCGTCCCCGGCCCCCCGAGCCCCGGGGAAAACCCGAACGGCTTTCGGTCAGCCCATCGTGGCCCCTTGTTTTGGGGTGGTTCGGTCGCATCGGGGGTTCCCCCGACATCCCCTCGATCCGAGGGGTACTTGGGCCCGGGGTGCCGCCCCAGGCCGGTCTCAAAAAAGCAATGCCCAGTGCCTCGCCCTTCCCCCCGGGTCCCGGGGCTCCAATCAGGCGGCGCGCCCGCTTTCGGAAAAAAACGGGGCAAAACCCCCGGGGGATCGGGGAACGCTGCCCCCCCCCGCTTTTTAACAAAGGGGGGGCCGGGGCCCCCGTGGGTCGCGCCAGGGAACCGGGCCCATGCCCCCCGGGGTTTTTCCCGGGCCCAGGCGGGCAGGGATTGCGACGCCCCCTGGTTTTTGGGCCAAAAAGCCGCAAAACCCCCGGGCGGGAGGAGGACGGGTTTTTTGCCGCCCTCCGGGCCCCGCCCCGCCGGTTGGCTATTCGGCAAATTCAGCCAGGGTCGTTGCTGGGGGCAGGGAAAAAACCCCCCCGGGAAAATGCGGTTCACCCATGCCCTACGGGGGTATAAAGTGCCGAGCACGCCTTTACGATTTTTTGCCTCCCCCCGAATTGGGGGACCGCTGGCGTTTAACAAAGCTCCCCTCGGGTTCGGGCTTTACGCGCCCCGCCTCGGGCGGCGGGGTACGCCGTCGTTGCCCCGGGGCCCCCGGGCCCGGCCAGGGGCCCAATTTTTCCCAATATCCTATTCCCGACAACCCTTCTGGGGGGCGTGGCGGGGGCCGTGTTACTCGTGCCAGGGGGGCTTCAGCGTCGCGCCCCGGGGGCCCCCCCCATCAGCCCCCCGGGAAAAAAAACGGAAAAAAAAAAAAAAACCAAAAATGAAAGGGCCGCCCCGGGAGCCTCCTACTGCGCAGGCAATCCGTTTAGCCCCGGGTCGCGGGGGGGGGCGGGGCGGCGGGGGCCTCGGGGCGGGGCCGTTTCGCAGGGGTCGCACCCCCCCCCCAAAGGGGCGCGTTGGTGCGGCCCTGCGGGGGGCGCGGTTTTACGCGCCCTTTTTTTCGGCCGGTGATCCCTCCGGGGGCCCCGGGGGGGGCGCTCCGGGAGCCCGGGCCGGGTGCCCGGGAGATCGCGCCCCACCGGGCCGCCGCCCCGCGCGCCAGGGTGGCGGCCAAAAAACCTCCGCGCGGCGTATCTTTTTTACCCGAAATTCGGGGCGCGTCCCGGCCCAACGGGGGCAAAAAGGGGAAACCGCCCGACGCCCGAAGCGCGCCGCGCAAAAGGGGGGGGGGGTGCGCTAACGCAAAACCCGGGGGCGGGCCCCCGGTGCATCGTGGGAAGGGCCCCTCGCCCCGGGGGGGTCCCTCCGCGTCGGGAGGGGGGGGTTCCCCTTTTCCAGCCGGAGGGGCCCCAGCTCTTTCGTGCGCCGATCCCCCCAAGACCAGGTCGAACCGGGGAAAAAAAACCCCCCACATAAAAACGTCTTGCGGGGGGAATCGGGGATCGCGAATTTAACGAGGTCACGGTCCCAAGGGGCCCCCTTGGGCCCCCCCCCCCAAAACCCACGGCGGGCCCCCCCGGCCACGGGGCTCATCGAATGCCCGGGCCGGGTGTCCTTCAAACCCCCTCTTGGCGGCGGGGGCCCTGATGCCGGCCCCGGGGAAAACGAACCCCAAACGATTGTGGTCCCCGAAAATGCGGTGCAGAGCGTTGGGGGGGCCCCCCTGCCGTGTTGTCCCCCCCCCAAGGGGGGTTTCCGGGGGGGGTTCGTGACCTACCAGCGCAGCCTGGGGGGGGTTGAATCGTTTTTTCCCGGCCAGTCCGGGGAAAAAAACGCCCCCCCCAAAGCTTTCCGCTTCCCAAAGGGCCCAAAACCCGGGGGGGGCGCGGGGGGAGGAGGAAAAGCCATTTCGCAAAAAATCTGGGCTGTCCGTCCGCGCACGTGGGCGGGCTTTTTCCCCTTTTCCCCCGTCGCGGGGGGGCCTTGGCACCACCAATGCCGTCGACGCGGTTCCCGACTCACCCCCAAAAACCGTCCACGGCGGGCAGGGGCCTCCCCCGGGAAAAAGGAAAAGCTCGTCAAATACCGTTGAGACCCCCGGTCGCCGGGATTCTGGATTTTGGGAAAAAAACCCGGGGATCCCCCCGTAAAGGTTTTTAAAAGGGTTTGGTTTTTTCCCCCCCGGGGGCCCCATCTTTTTT
>NW_028259016.1:0-4747 GCF_024713525.1 Acromyrmex echinatior
GGGCCCAAAAAGAATATAACCTTTGCTATTGTTTTTTTATGCGGGTAAACCGCGGGGACTTGCTTTACTTTTTAGGCTTACTGATATTTTTTGGGAAAATTGTGTATTTTCCGTGAAACCCAAATTTCGAATAAATAAAAATAAAAAAAAATTTCGAATATACTTCGAATTACTCTTTCGAATTATTTTTTTTTTGTAAAAATTTTTGTGTGAAATTTTGAATAAAATTAAAATTTTGGGAAACCAATTCCATTTTTTGTATTCTTGGGTACAAAAATTTTTATTAACGTTAAAAGTATCTTAATATTAAGGCATTAGGGGCTTACGGGCATAGACTTGGTTACAAATTTTTTTTTTGTTAAGGGTTTTATCCCCCCTTTAGGTTTTTGCCCAGCAATTAAATTCGATGCAAGGGTTACGTCGCCGTTTTCCTGTGTCACTCGAACCCATCGCGAAAATCCGGAAAAAACCGATAAGCCGGGAATTTTCTTCCGTACATTGTCTCGATTTTTTTCTGGCATCTCCCCTTTTTCGTTCCCCTTGAGGGGTTTTCTAATATGCCCCCGGGATACTCTTATGCGCAAAGGGGGATGGGTATGTGATCTTTTCATGACACCGGTTTTTTGTTTTCCAACCCCTTTTTTAATACCCAAAAATTTGTCTGCCTGCACCTCTCCTCGGTTCCCCGCTCTTCCCCAAACGGCAGCGTCGTATTTCCGGGTTTAAAACCCCCTTCACTCCCGTCCAGAAACCAACCATAAAAACAGCTTTTTCAAGGAGCCCTCTCAGAATGCTGGTTATCCTTTCCGGATACCCCTAGCTCTTTCTATTCGGTTCCCTTGCTTTAACCACGCAAAATTCGGGACCGACGACCTGAATTCTTGCCCCGAACGCCGCGCGGCCGTTCTTGATTATCATTTTCACGAGCCGATACAAGGGCGGGGCTTCACCATGCTGGCGATCAAATTCGCTCTCTGACAATAAAATTGCTTGAGGTGATATACGACTCTCTAGGGGTCTTTTATTTATCGTGATTTTTTATGGGAAAGGGAAAAGAGCCACTTGATTGAAATACCGCTATCAGTTCATCGTTTTTCTTCCAATTTTTTGTCTCGCTCACGATTTAAAAACCCTACGAATTAATAGATTCTGAAAAGCGCATTGGGAAAAACATTAGGTGATTTGCGAAACTACTAAAACTACGAGAGTCCTTTATAAAAAATTTGATTTTCCCAAAAGAAAATTTTTAAAAAAATTTTATATCTTTCAGCTGATTTTTGTCAAATAAAAATTCAATGTAATTTTTTTCATTTTTAGCCCCAAACCCACATTATATGTCATCTTAGTCACCATGTTTTGTTAAATTTTGATCTATATATGGTTTTTCATAAAAGTTATCTCTGTTGTTTTATAAATTTGCTGCATTACAACAATGTAATTACCTATAATTGCTTTTTTTAAATTCATTTTCCCTAGTTGTACAACTAGAAAAAATTTTTTTTCCGTGTGAAGTTAAAGGTTTTGTCTAAGCTTGTTAAACGATACATTTAACGCATCGTTTTCAGAATATCAATTCATTAATCAAAAAATATGAATAATTACTGAAAATGAGTGTAAGATTTGATGATAAGGATCCTTTTTAGTCGATAGTGAAATCTTATTTAGACTGTCTTAGATAATGTCTTAAGATGCTAATACGGTCTTTTATTGGGGTTTTTAACATCTTAAAACTGTACTTAAGACAGCCTCAATATAAAAAAAAGATTATGAATAATCGGCTTTGGGGTTTTCCGATACTCATCTATTTTCAATCACTCATGTATGTATTTTTGAAAATGCTTGCGATATTTTGCATTAAAGAATCTTCATCTATGTATATTTATGCCATATTTTATTTGTATCAAAATCCGTATTATGGATCATGTCACATGCGAATTGGGGGGTCCTCAAGTTTTTTTTAATAGCTTACGATCACTATAATTTATGAAATGTAATCTAACACGTATCTCGTTTCGCATTGCGTCATTGCGAAGTCGACTTGGTGCGTAGTTTCGGTCCAAAACTGAGGTTTATAAACTCGGTTTGTGGTAAACAAAATCGATTCTTTACGATTAATTTTCGTACGATTGAACACTGGAAACATATGCTTATAAGATATTTCATGTTGTGTTTAAATGATTTTGTGTGATTCAATTAGTTTTATAGTAATTTTAAATATTAGGTAAAATTAAAAAATTATATTGTTCGTAAGCGAAGAATCAATAAAAAAAACGGTCATTTTTAACAAGTAAATATTTTAAGCTTATAAGTTATGCAAAATTTAAATTTTGATGGAAATATCGGCGATAATTTGTTTTGTTAGTGATATTAATTAATCATCCTATCATATATTTTATGATAAAAAAAGATGATTTTTCGATTTAACAAATTTTTTTTTTAGAACATCTCGTTTAGATATCAATTTTAGTTGCTTTTTATTATTTTCAATCGAGTATATTATTTATTTTTAAAATAATTTGAAGCGAATATTTCCCTGAAAGATCATTTGGCATGTAAGCATTTGAACGTTAAAAGAAATTCGACAGCTTTGCAAATATCCTTAAATCTTTGTATCCGTTCTGCATGTTTTTGAAATATTTTATTCGGCACATACAATAAAAAAAAAAGATTTCTGTCGCTTTTTTTTCCAGTATTTAAACGATTACCATAAAAATAAAGTTTAATGGTAATCAAAACGTTGTTTGTGCAATTCCTCGCTGACACTTGCGTAAAACCTTTTGCGAAATAATCAAAATGCAGATACACGTTTTCTCCGATTTATCATCGAAAAATTTTTTAAACAGCATTTTTTTTAAAAATTTTTTTGAAAAACCCCGTTTAAAACTCTTCTCAAATAAAACGTATTTTATCAAAAAACTCGATCCGGTTTTATTTGTTTCTCTTCGTTTTTTGGGTTTTTGTCAGCTGTGAAAAATTTTCTATCGAATAAAAAACAGATTCCTCTTTCTCGAACGAAATATTTTGGAAAGACAGTTTATCGCGATCGACGCCCTGTCTTAAAATTTTCATTGAAAGACCCGGCCTATCGACAAACGCATTCGTTCGTCTATATAATTTCATAATATCAATTACAAAAATTGAAATATCGCGATAAAATTGTGGAACGGGCCCTTTGGGGCGGGACTTTTTTGCGAGAATTTTCTGCGGTATTTGTCGAAAAACCCCCCCAAATTGTTTTCTTTTTGACAAGTTTGGGTGATTTCCAAGGGAAAACGCAAAAATATTTTTCTTTTAAATGAGGGAGCAAAATTAGAGGGAAAATTGAACAATTTTAAACAAAGTTTCTTAAGGGGGTTTAAAATTTTTAAATTTACGAATGGGAAAATTTGTGACCTGAAAATTTTCATATTTTTAACATACCCTAAAAGTTAACAAATTTAGTTAAAGTTTGGGTAATCTTAAAAACAAACCCTTCGCCTTTTAAAAGTTAAAATTTAATACACATGCGAAAATGTTTTGAAAGTGAAAAAAAAAATTCGTAAAATTTCCAATTTCACTATTTAATTTATAATCACTTTTAGGTAATTATATTTATAGTTTTCTAAATTTTATTACAAAATAGTAAATTGTACCTATTAACCAAAATCACGCACACTGCTCGAAAATCTTAGTTTTTTTCTCAACATATTTTTTTTTAAAATAAATAGCAAGTGAATTTAAATCAAAATTTTATTCACTGCGATTGCATTTATTCAATTTATTGAATAAAATTTTTATTTTATTTATCACTTGTATCTTGATATTTTATTAATTTATTTTTTAAATACTCTAACTTTTGTATAATTTTTCATGTTTGAAAGAAATTCATACATTTTTCTTATTAAAAAATAAAAAATGGAGTTTTTAGTCATTAAATTTTACATGCATTATATTAAACATACCAAAAACTTTTTCCAGTGTATTGGGTTTCAATCAATAATTGGCCAGAAAATTTTATAAATTAATCTTTCCTACAGTATTACTCCTTAAAAATTTTCGATTTATTACATTTGTAAATTGTCGATTCATTATTAATATTTTATAAATTAAATCTTCCCAGGCATACATTTAAAATAACCGACGTCAATATGTTTGATGCGGTACATTTCTTAAAATTCGATTGATTTTATCTTTTCAACGCTAGCTACCTCAAATTTTTAGAAAGCTTAGGTGAAAATATTATTTGTATCTTTTCTTTAAATTGGATCACCATTCAGTTTCTTTCTTTTTTCCTACGAGAAAACTAACATGAGATCCTTAAGTTACGTACTTTGTTCAAATTCATGTGTAAAAATGTAACGCAGTTATGTTTAACCTTGAAAAAAATGATATGGCGAAGATGCAATACATATTTCTTTTCAGATAAGCCCTTAAAAATGAATTCTTCTCGATCTAGTACTACTTTTACATTTAAAACGGGATCTTTCTTCATGAGAAAAATTTGAATTTTCACTAGAATCCGAATTTCATATTCCCTTGTTGTTCATGGTTACGTACGGGTGAAAATCGTTTGAATCCCTTTTGCACACGTCACGACTTTCCCTTTTCACTTATTTTGGGCTTTAAAGCTCTTACGCGAGTATTTTTGCGCGATATGCAACGAAACGGAAAGGTAACCAATGTCAAAGGACACGAACAGATAGGAAAACAGGCGGCTGAACTTGCATAAAACATCGCCATAAAGCTAGTTGTCAAAAATACAAAATGT
>NW_028259017.1:0-4651 GCF_024713525.1 Acromyrmex echinatior
TTTTCCCCGTCGAGTTTTTTCAAACATGCGAAACAAATACCAATGTATTTCTTTTTTTTATTTTTGTTTAATTCAAACGTCATTTTTAACGTTTTAGATCGAATTTAAAATTTTAAAAAATAACTTTTGGAAAACCCTGTAAGTAGATTTATCAGGGATTTTAAAGAGAGTAATATTTGTTTTGTTGGCAAATTTCGCCTAAATAAAGCAGCAGAAAAATAAGGGCCCGGGAAAATTTGGGGTTTTTTTGACAAACATGAAATAACTTAGCAAAAAAACCCCCCTGATTACAGCTGGGGGTTTTTAACGTAATGGGGGCCCACACCTGCCCTTTCGGGTGCTGGTGTCTCAGTTTTTAGCAAATTTTCTCATGTTTTTACCTTTATTGGGAGATGTTTAAAATTGCTGCGGTCTTTTATAATATTTTAAAAACCGAATTTTAATAAAACGATGTGCTTTCGCGCAAATTTAATTTTCCATTACGTGAAGTGCGACGTTAAGCTATTTATGTTTTTTAAAAATATATATATTACATCTGAGTTCTCTCTCTCTCTCTCTCTTTCCCCCCCCCCCTTCCCCCCTTTATTTAAATTTTAAGGGGCTACCATTAAGCTACGCATCTCATCCCATCGGTTAGCGTGTTATGAACATTATCTACGATAATATTCTAGAATCAATCTTCTTACATAATTTATTTCAAAACCCATGTTACCTCTGCGGGGGTCGCAATGGTACTGAAAATTTTTTGTTTTTTCGCGAGACTCCCGTCTCGTCCCCAATTTACGTCACGTTTACGGGGAAATAGGTGGTGTTTACTAACGTTGGCCCTGCCTACCAAGGCGAAGGGGAGCAAGCGCGTTTAAAGGAAAATCCCGGGTTTGGTCTGAGAATTTTGGGAAAAAGGGGATTCCCGAAAATGCTTCTTTATACGTGACTGTACCCTGACATTTCTCAGCCCCAGAACTTGCATATTTTCCGCGTTGTAGGATGCTGGTTGGATTGCGTTCGACCCGGGCAATACAGCTGCATTAAATTTATTCGCGATATTTGAAAGAATTTTTAAGATTAAATTTTAATGAACTTTGTTTTTGGTAATTATTTCTTTTTTTTCCCAATAAACTTAAAAAATTTTGATTATAATTTTTTCCAGGAATCACAGAAATTTATATATATAATTATATGTATAGAAACAAATTTTAAATTTATATTTTTTGTAATTAATTTACGATTCATGAAAAGTTCTTTCAAATTTTGGGCTTTGAAAGGATAGACTCAACGTTTTAATATTAAAAAACGATTGAATTTAAAAATATCTACAAAAAAGTCCAAAAAACTTTTGCTATTTTTTATTTATTAAACGTAGACATACGTTTTTTTAATTAAAATTGAAACAGCCAAAAAGAAATTTAAAAAAAAATTTTTTCGGATCAGATGAAATTGAAAATTTTCTTAAAGGTTATGCGTCGAGTATTTTCCCAGGGTTTTTCTTTACGGATACATTTCCTCGAGGTCCGTGAGCACACCCCCCCCTAGAAACTGTACGGTATTACCGAGCTTAAAGTCGATTTTGTTACCACACCGGACAGTTTAGGGGGGCGCTTTCTTTAAAAGTCCAAATGCTGATACATTTGCACGTACAAATTTGGAATCCCCTGAATTTAGTACGTGGGGCACGGCATCTTTAAGGGCCGACAAAAAATAATTTTTTGAGTTCAAATCTGGGAAAAGACTTTATGTTAATCTTCTTCTGTTTCTCTCTTTCTTCCAGGGGTTACAAATTTAAAGGGTTTGTTTTTTAAAAGGGAAATCCAATTCTCTTTTTTTAAAAAGCGCCGTCTTTAAATTTGGAAGAAAGTGAGAAAAATGCTTAAGGGGAGGCGGGGGGGGGGGGGGGTTTTGGTAGGGGAGGGGGAAAAGGGGAGAGAGGGGGGGGAGAAATATTTTATTTTTTAAATTGCTTTTTTTCAATTTTTGACGATTTGGGAAAAATTACAAAACTACTCAAAAGGACTGTTTTGGGGTTTAACATTTTCGGAAAAGCAGGAATGTCATTATGTTTTCGCGAAAACGGTACGTGGGGAAGTAAAATCAATCGTTACAGTCGCAAGCGGTTTCTGACTAATGAAAACTTTAGATTAATGTTCGCGTACGATTGTCGTATACGCGCTATGCTTTCCCTTTTAATCGAAATTCGTAAGACTGACTCAAAATCCCTTTGTAAATTTTCCACCTCACAAAAAACGGCCGGGGGAAATTTCACGTATAACCCTTTGGTTTTTCCAAATGAACAAACCTCTCGCAATCTGTATTCAACCTTTTACCCTCCTTTCATCTTTTTGAACCCTTTCATTGCTTTTGCTTGTGCGCCCAAACTGGGTTCGTAATTGAAATCAAATCAAGTATTTTAGCAACAAATCTTTCAAAGGAATATTTCCCCCAAAATTTTTCGGTTAAAGTTTCATATATGATTTTTTTAATTTAAAAGGGGATTCAAAACCCGTTTTTATTAAACTTTAAAACCTTTAAAAAGTTTCGAAAAACTTTTTATATAAAATTTTTTCCGTTTTTCCATGATGTTAAATTTCGCACACCCTATCGAAGTTTGTTGGGGAAAGGCTATTTGAGAAAATGAGAAAACGTGCCATTTTCGATGCTGCTTCCCCATCTTTCGACGAGGCAGTAAATCCCCCAGTGGATAAAGCTTACACCAAAAAATTCTAACGTTTTTCCAGAAATTTTCGCGTTTGGCGTTTTTTTAAAAAACTTGTATACGAAGCACTCGAGCACGAAATGAGTTTCTTTGACTAAATTGTCTTTTTTCCTTTTTATAAAGTTTTTTTGCAGGAAATTTTGGGGGGAATTTGGGAAGGAAAGGTCGAAAGAAGTTTCGGGGATTAGGAGGGCGGTTAATTTGAAATTTTTATCGCGGCGGTATATTCAAGCTGAGGGTAAAAAAAATTTACTAAAATTTCCGTAAAAATTTAATATTACGCAGGACGAGCGTCGTGCTTTTTAAAACGGGGTGTACAAGTGAACGCCACGGAGATATAAAACGTCTACACAAATTTTAACGTGTTTAATACAAAAGCGGCATAGAATTGGGACGAATTCTTTCGCCAGCCTTTATTAGGGCCCTTTATTGGGAACTTTTCAAACTGGAGGTAATCCCAAAAAAAGAGAATTGTCGGGAAATCACCCTAATGTCTCGAATTTTCATTTTTTTTTTACACAAGACACGAAAAGGTACAGTTATCTTTCCCTGAATAGGTAGGGTTGACAAATTTAAAAAGATTTTTATAAAAACCTAAAAAAATACCCCGCCATGTTCCGGGTTTTGGCAAAGGAAATTCATTTCCAATCATATTTAAATTTAGTATATTTAAATATATTTTTGATAAATAAGCTGGTAGAATAGTATTTAACCACTAGATTTACGTTGATTTTCCGTGGTTTGCAGAAGATAAAGTGTAAACTTTACTAAATTTTTTTGGGGGAAATACGCCATCGAATTTTATTAATTTGGGATAGATTTTTTGACAAAAAAGAAATAAAGAATCTTTTTTTTCGAGGGTGAAATTTCACGTAATAAAAATAAATAATAAAGCAATCGTTTAAAGTTTCTTTTTGCAGTCGCGCGACGATAAAAAAACGAAAAGCCGGGGCATTGCCCAGCCCGTCCGATTACCAACACATTGGCCCCGGGGAATAGGCTTTCACGCCGTGTGTCATGTGGAAAAAATAGCTACCACGGGGCGCCCCGGCTTGGGGGGAAACAAACCGCGGTATGCCAAAGCCGTCCCCACTAGGGGGCCCCAAAGGATAGGGGCATTATTTGTTAAAATTTTCGCGCGGGTGGAAATCCGAATCAATGCAGCGCGCTCCCAACTCCTGAGCCCGGAATTCGCGAACGAATGATTCCCGCCATGCACGTTGTTGTTTCCCAGTAGTTAGTTAGTTTTGATCGAAAGTTTCCCAGCGAAGATTTTACAAAGGGGCGGTACTTTTAGGGAAATTTTTGCGGAATGAAAAAATAAAAGTTTCGTTTCTTGGGTTTTGTTTTTCTAATGTTGCTTTAAAATTTTATTACGCCGAGAGAATTTTTGTTTATAGAAAAATGAATTTTAGTTAACAATACAAAAAGGAAAGGGGGGGATCACAAAAATTCAAACTCTTAAAAAAGGCATTTAAGTATAAAAAATTTTTTTTATTTTTTTTTAATAAATTTAAAACATAAAGATATTTTACAATTTAAAAAGTTATTTAGTAAAAATTTTTAGTTTTTTTGAAAAAAAATAAAAAACATTTTTTAAAAAATAATATTTATGATTTCTATCCGGGGTACTTAAGCACCCCCAAATAGTAAGATTGTAAAAATAAAAGTGTGAAAGGAAATATTTTCAATTTAATTTGCACATTTTAGTAAACATAATATAATAACAAAAAATCCAAAAAACAGGCGAAGAGAAAGCTGGGGTTTTTAAAAACCCCAAACTGGAATCTATTCCAGAAAATAGAATTTTTTTTTAAAAAAATTAAAAATTTCTTCCTTTGGGAACCCTCCTCAGAATACAATTTCAAAAATCAACCCTTCATCCTGTCAAGAAAAAAAATCACCATCAGATTAAAGATTTAGGGTAACTATTTTAAAAAA
>NW_028259018.1:0-4628 GCF_024713525.1 Acromyrmex echinatior
TTACTGTCATAAAAATTTTACAAAATTATGCAATTCCTCCAAATAACTCAATTTTTTTTAAATAAGAATTAAATACTGATTTTTCCATGATGGGGGGTTGACAAATTTGAATTACGTTCCCCTCAAAAATATTTGTTCCAGGGAAGAAGTATCCGAAAAGCTGCATTTATTGTAGAAAAAAATTTGAAACACTAAAATTTAAAAATATGTTTAAAATAAAAATTTGTAGTAAAATTTAGTATAAAAATAATTATCAAATCCAAAAAAAAAGGCTCCTTTATAAAATATTAGTAAATTCTCCATTTGGGGATTTTTTTGGAATATTAAAATTTAAATATCTCCTCTAATAACTTTTTTTTTAAAATTTTTATCGAAATTTAACAAAAAACAAAAAAATTTTTTTTAGCTTTTTTAATTTCAGAAATTTAAAATTTTTAAAAATTATTTTAAAAAACACTGTACAAAAGGAAAAATTAAATTAAAATTACTTTTAACTTTAATTTAAAAAACTCTTTTACTTACTTTTTTTTTATAATCATTTTATTTTTTAAAAAAATTTAATTAAAAATAACTTTAAAATTTTTTCTTTTAAAAATTTTTTTGTATTAAAATTTTTAAATTTAAATTTTATTTAAATAAAAAAATAACTAAATTTTCCCCTTTTTATCTCAACCTCATTTAAAAACCCCCAATTTTTTTGGTTTTTTTCATTTTTATTTTAAAAGACTTTTTCCTTTTTAATTTATTTAAACTTTATTTTAATATTTCTTTTTCTCTTTCAATTTAAAAATTTAAAAGAAATTTAATTTTTTTAATATAATCATTTTTTCAATAATCTACATTTTGATTTAATTTTAAATTAAAATTTTTTAATTATTAACGTCAATAAAATTTTGAAACAACAACAATAATTTCCATTAGATCATCGGATCAGGATAATTTTAAAACAAAATTTCCCCTAACTATTAAAAACCGCCAATTTTAAATATAAGTTTAATTTTTACATTAACATTTTTTTTTTAATCCCCCTTTAAAATTTTTTTAAATAAAAGAGTACTAATCCTTTTTTTAATTTAACTTTAAATTTTTTATAAAATTTATTTTCTTTTTATTCAAATTTAAATCTTTTTAATTTCAAATAAAATTTTTTTAAAAATTATTTAAAGTCCCCAAACCTTTTTTCATAATTATTAATTTTTTATTATTTTTTATATATTGATTAAAAAAAATTTATTTAAATTTTATTTTAAACCCGCTGTTTTAAATTTTATCTTTTGCGGGACATTAAAATTTATAATTACTTAATATTTAATTTTTAATTTAATTATTAAACCTTTTTTCGTACAAACAAAAAGTTTTTAGATTTTTTTTTTAAAATTTTAAAAAATTTATTTATATTTATAATTAAAAAATAAATTTCAAAAAAATTTAAATTTTTTTATACATTATTTCTTTATTAAAAATTTTATTTTAATTAAAAAATTTTATATTTCTAACTTACAAAACCCCCATAAATACTAAATAAAAAACAATCAATTAAAAAATAAAAAAATAAATAAATTATAAATTAACCCTTTATAACAAATTCAAATTTTATAAATAAAAAAAAAAAAAAACACTGAAAAAAACCTCAAAAAAAAAATAAAAACAAAAGCTAAATGGTAAAAGAAACATAAAAAAAACAAGTAATTACAAAATGTTATTTATAATGATATGTAAGATAAAGATGTTTTTAAAGGGTTTTAAAAAAATTTTTAATTAGTAATATTTTAAATGAAAAAATATATGGTTGGGAAAAAAAAAAATTTTTAAATAAATTAAAAATGTATTAAGTATTTTAATTAGAATAAAATTTTAAAGATTTTGAAAGAAAATTAAAGAAAATTTTAATTTAAATAAAAAGTAAATTTTAGTAAAATTTTAAATTTCTTTTTGTTCAAAAATTAAAATATAATTTTTAATTGTTTTTTTCTCGAATTTAAAAATAATAAAAATTTTTTTGTTTATTTTTAAAACGAAATATTATTTAAAAAAAATTATTAAGAATAAACTATAATTTAAAATAGTTTTTTTATATTTAATTTTTTTTTAATTTAACGATTAAAGTTTAATCAAATCCCGGGGTTAATATTTTTTTTGTTTAAATATATTTTTTAAAAGAAAATTTTGCATTCGGTAATTTAAATTTAAAAGTTTTATAATGGGTGTTTTATTAAATTTAAAATTTAATAAAATTTTTTAAATTTTTTAAAAAAAATTTTTTAATTTATTATTAATTTGAAAATTTTTTGTGTAAAATTTTTTAATATTTATATTTAATATTTAAAATATGAAAATTTTTAAAAATAAATTGATTTTTTTAATTTAAAAAATAATTAAGAAAAAATATACTTTAAATTTTAAAAGTAAGAAATAAGTAATAAAAAAAATATTGAAAATTAAAAAATATTAAAATATTAATTTTTGGGAATTTTGTTTTTAAATTAGAAAAAATTAAAAAAATTACAATTTTTAAAAAAAACATTGTTTTTTTTAATAAAAGATTTTACTGTCAAAATTAAAAAAAAAATTTTAATACGCGTACGACTGTAAAGTAGCAAAATAAGGTTTTTTTTTAAATTGGGAAACGGGGGAAATGTAAAAAAAAATTTAAGCTTTTAAATTAAAAGTAAGTAAAATTTTAAAAATTTTTGGGTTTTTAAAAAAAAATTTTAGAGGGATTATGAACGAGAAGCCCCCATGAATTTTTTTTAATACTTTTTAAAATATTATTTTATTGTATGTTATTTAAAAATGATTTATATTTTAATTGGAGGGTTTTTAAATTTTTTGACTTTAATTAAATTTAAATTAAAATTTTAAAATAAATTATTAATAATTAATTTAAATTAAAAGATTTTAATTTTTTATTTAAAAAAAGTAAAAATATTCCTTTGGGATAACCCGCGGGGAAATTTTTTTAAAGATCGTTTTTGATAAAAATTTATTTCGCTTCGAGTTTAATAAGATAAAAAAAAAATTAGAATTTTAAAATTTAAATCTGTTGACTTTTAGAACTTTCTTGAATTTAGATCGGGCCGGTTTATCTTAATAGATTTTAAAATTTTTTACAAAGGGCTAATTTCGAATTTTTAAAATTTAAAAAAAAAATTTAATGTAAATTAGGGGACCGGAAGTAATGCGTTTCAATTCGTATTCGTTTGTATTTTTCATCATTGGTACTTCAAAGTTGCCAAAAAATTTTAAAAAAAAAAACCTCTTTTTGATCTACCTAATAATAATATATATATATATTAATACTAGGGGGTGAAAAGTACCCCCTTTGGGGAAGAAAAAAATTTTTTTCCCTTTTTTGAATCTTTGCCCAAAATTGCGGGGGTTCGCTCCCCTTTCTACTTTGGAGCCTCCCAGCCGCGCACCTTCACTTTCCCGGCAGCCCACCATTTTCATGGATTTGTTTTACATTTTTCCCCGGGAACCGCATCGGAGGGGCCCCCGCCGCTGCGGACTTCAAACGGTATGGAAATTGCGGCCCCCAGAAAAACTCGAAACCCAAAATTTTTACGGGGGAAACTTTCCCGGGGTATACCACAATTTTTTATCCCCCAAATTTTCTTTTGTTTTCCTTTGGGCCCTTTTTCCTCTCAAAAAATTTTTTTATGAGAAACAAAAACCCTTTTCGAAACACGTCAACCCAAAAATCAGCTCCAAAACAAAAAAACCTTAAGGTTTCCCCTTTAAATTTTTTTTTTTTTTTTTTTTTTGGGGGGGGCCCTTTCCAGTTGGGCCCAGGGGTTTCTTTTTTCCGAAAAATTTTTTTTGTTTTGGGGGGGGGGTTTAAAAACTTCCGTCCCAAATTTCCCGTCCCAAAATTGGTTTTGAGAGTTTCGTGGGGGCCGCCCCCTCCACTACCCATGAAATCCGCAGCGCAGGCCCTCCGATCGGTTACCGGGAAAAAAGTTTAAAAATACAGGAAAAAGGTGGGGCTGACCGGAAATGAAGGTGCGCGGCTACAATCTACAAAGATTATACTGGCCCAAAACCCCATTTTTGGGGGAATTCTGATAAAAAAAAATTTTTTTTTCCCAAAGGGGTTACTTTTTTACCCCACCTTTTATATATATATTATATATAATAAAATAAAAAAAAATAAAAAAAAATTTTTAAAGGGAGGGTCGAAAGTTGTGTTTTTTTTTAAATTAAATTTTTGGGACACTTTTTTAAATACCAATGAGCGGGTAAATGAAAAAAACCCAATATTTTACCGAGTAGAAAAACTTTCTTTCCGGTCCACCTAAATTACATTTAAAAAATTTTTTTTAATTCAAATTCGTAAATAAGGTTTCGTACAAAATTTTTAATTTTAATTTTAGGGGAAACCCGGGTCCCGATCTAAAACGAATAAATTCTAAAAATCGAACAGACTTTAAAAATTTTAAAATCCCATTTTATTTTATCTTAAATTAACATCGAAATCCCCAATCAATTTTTTTCAAAACCCATCTTTCTACCCAAAATTTTCCTGTTTTCCCAAGGTAATTATTTTTTACTTAATTTTTAAAAAATTTAACAAATTTTAAATTTAATAATTTAATTTAAATTTTTTTTTTCTACTAATTTTCATTTAA
>NW_028259019.1:0-4621 GCF_024713525.1 Acromyrmex echinatior
ACGCACGCCGCACACATTAACGGGGCGCATATATAAATGCGAATCAAAAAAACGACGGGTTTCCCCTTGCGACGGAACGTCGCTTAGCAAAAACTTTGTGCCCGTCGCACTCGCTCAAATTCCCCGCCGACGCGAATTAACAATGATAATAGAAAGAAGAGATACGCGGAACCATGGTATCACGAACGAACTGGTAGGGCCGCCATTTTTCCCTACAGGGCACGGACTCGCCCAGTTCTTTTTTGAGCAAAAGTTTCCGACGACACTGGGAAAAACGGGGAAAAAAACGCGACAAGGGGGGATCACAACGACACGTGCGATGTATGTCCTCAACGTCGCGGGGGTCCGATGTTTTTCGTCAGGCCGAACCAAATGACAAAAGGTGATAGAATGCGTAAGGTTACCGTTTTCCTTTTCGGCAAAAAATTTCCCAACGAATTCGCGGACGCCGATGTCCCGGCCAGAAAAAACCCTTTTCGTGATCGACAGATTCGACGATCATATTTTATGTTCTATGGGCCGATCGCATTGTCTATGTGTTTTTTGGTTTATTTGGCTCGTCTAAAGGGCCTAGCCGACAAATGCGGGAAAGCCATAACCCATTAGCCGTCGTTTTGCGGCGTAACGTTTCGCACAGCGGTGTCCCCCCGCTAGTGGCCCCCAGAAAAACGCCAGAAGTTTGCTGGGAAGAGTAAAGAAACTAAAAAAATTTCAATTACCTGCTTTGAGCCGATATAAAAAATCGACATCGGACCCCCTTTAGGTTTGGATCTCCACCCAGACATAAATAAACATAACGGAACAAAAAATTTAGAAAAAGGGCAGTTCGAAACCCGAAACAAGCGATATAGCGCGATTTTGTTTGGCTCCATTTTTCATTTAATTTCTGTGGGGGTCGAATCCCCCTTTTGAATAAAAGTATTCATTATGCTGATGGCGGTAGACTAACTAAAATCAATTTTGCCGCTCCAATTTAAGGAATGCCGAATGTTTATTTAGCGTTTCTTAAAAATTGGGGAACCTGTTCGCGCGCGTGCGCGTCCCCCATTAAGGAAAAAAATTATGAGATGAGTGGGGAAAAACATAACTACAATTTTTTTACTCGACTTATATCATTTTTTCTTTTCCTAAATGGGGGAAAACCAAAAAAAAAAATATCCCGAGTCCTGGGGCCCCAACACAGACTTTTTGCATAAGATAAATATAGTGCAAAGCGAATAAACCAATAAAAATTTTTTCTTTCCCCCCAATTTACGGAAAAAAAAATTTTGAGGGGATGTTTCCCTTATAACTGCATTTGTTTAAGCATGATTTTGGTTTTTCCTTTAATGGCCTTCACAATAGTCTTTAGTCTAATCAATGTTAGAAGGGGAAAAAAAAGATAAAATTGATCAATATTTTTTTCAAATTTTTAATTTATGATTAAGGCTTATTGTGAATGCGTGAATTCTACATGGCCCAATAATCAAAGTTTATCTGAATTTGATCAAAGCCAACTTATAAAAATAAGGCATTGGCCAACTTCACCGTTAAAGATTATGAGGCTTGCACAAAAAAAGGAATAAGAACAACAGAGAATAAGAATTTCAACCTATCAGAAACAGGATCCGAAATAACGTTCTGATAGTTTGAAATTCTATTCTTTTCTCTGTTCCCTTTCCTTTTTTTGGGGGAGCTTTATAGTCTTTTTCGGGAAGTTAGCCAACAGGGACAATTTTTGAAAAGACCACACGATGTTTAGATGACTGTGGTTGGAAATGAAACCTTACATTTTTAGGTGTAGGAAGCGTTTTATCGTAAATTTTTTTTCAAAAAAGTTAGTAAACGTAACGAAATTTTAAAATGTTTGCGCGTACATTTTTGTAAACGCGTTTTAAATATGGGGTTATACTATTTGCTTTTGTAAACTTATAGACCCCAGAACAGACTTTTTTTCAAAATCTAACGCATAGTGAAGGAATAAATAATCAAAATCTTTCCCTTTCCCTTTTTACCAAGAAAAAAAGATTTTGATTGGTTTATTTCCCAGAATTTTGTTTTGCGTTATCAAAAGTCTTTGCGCGGCATTAGGATATTCCACAAATTTTCATAGTGTTAAAGTAGCATAAAAAAAATTTTCAACCTTTTTCTCTTAAAAATTTGTACGTAAATGTGATTAAAATTTTTCTTTCCCCCAAACTTATCGGCGGCAAGTTTGTGTGGAATTTCCCTTATGTTGTAAAGCGGATTAGTAAAGGCTCGTACTGAATGATCTAAAAAAATAAATCAATGGCAATGGTCCGCTCCGAATATTTAAAATTTTTTGAACAGTTTTTAACATGCACATCTTAAAATAAAACGTTTTCTAATACGCTCTGTAAATTTTAAATACTCAAATAAAATGGGAACAAAGTACAACGATAAAAAAACCCCGTATCTCCATAAGTACGGGGCCCTTATTATAATTGTTTTATAGTTTTTTTTTAAAATTGGTTAAGAAATTTTTAATGTTTATAGTTTTCTGATTCGTTCTAAAAGATAAGTTTTTAAGAAAATTTAAATTTAAAAAAATCGATTAAAGCGAAAAATAAGTTATTATGATATAAAAATAATGTAAAAATGATTTCCAAAAAAATTTTAAAAGTCTTTAAAAAAACTAAAAGTCATTTTTGACATTTCCGATTTATTTTTTTTCTTTTGACGTTATAATGGACTTGTTTTTCTTTTTTAGTAAAACCCCGGGAATTCCCAAGAGCCAGTAGCAAATAGGCTCCAGCCCAGTTTTTTCCCCCAAATAAACGCAAAAATTAAAAAATTTAAGTTATTCATTTTTTTTCATTTTGGCAGTTTGCATCAGTCTCGCTCTCCTCTCTCTCTCCCCCTTCTCCCTCTCTCCTCTCTCCTCCCCTTCCTCTCTCTCTCCTAACTCGAAGTGTAGTATATCTCTTTTCAAATGAAAATTTTTGTGAGGATTTTTAACTCTAGGGCGATTTTTATTGGTCATGCCCCAATTTATCGCTAATACAGCCCCTTTGTTTTTCTGAACTTTAAAATTCAAACTTCAATTGTTTTTGCGACTTTGAGTTCACGACAAACAGTTTACCTTTACCATAAATTGAAGATTTATGCGACCTCTTTAAATCTTTTGAGCGCCACGGAGGTGAAACCTTATTTCACTTTTGGGGTTTTGCAAAGAATATAATTTTCAAATTTTTTTAGGAACGGGTTTAACCTACCCTTGATGACAGTATCGACAAGTAATATTTGAGATCTTTGCACCAAAATTTCTTTGTTTTAAAAAAGATAAATTAAAACCAGGAAAATTTAAAAAGGCTTTTTTTATTTTTTATGAGACGAGAAAAATTTTAATTAAATCATCATAGGAATTTTTCGTCAAAAAAAACTTAAAAAAAATATTTTTTTCCCCCTTTTCCCGAGCACGGGAAAAAACGGCTTTTTTAAAAACTTTTTCTTCAAAATCTTTAAAAAATTTACCCAATTAAAAGGAGTTTTCCTTTTTGAGACACAAACAACCCGGTTTTTTCCCTTTTGCCCTTTTCTAAATTCAAGAAGGATAAAAACAGCTTGTGTCACAATAAAAAGCACCCAATGTACCTTTTGTTCGTTCTCTTTTTCCCAAATCTCCAAATGCTCTTTTTTTCCCTATTTCTTCATTTTTTCCTTCTTTGCGCCGTTTTAAAATTTGTTTTTTTTTTTGGGATTTTTTCCGTTTTCCAAAAATTCGAACTTTTATCTGGGTGCAAAAAACAGAAAGAAAAAAGCAAGAGTAAAAAAATATTTTAAAAACAAAATGGAAAAAAAAAACACATTGTAAATATTTTATCTCGTTTTCCCCTTTTTTCAGACTTTTGTGTTTTTTACTTGCCCAAATTTTCAAATTTCATTTCAAAAAAAAAAAGAAAAAAGAAAGAAAAAAAATAGATGAAAAGCAGAAAAAAAGAAGTAAAAAAACAGAGATTAGTAATAAAGGTAAAATTTTTAGAAAAAAAAAATGGGAAGAGATTTGTGTCCCCAAAGCAAATCTGGAAAAAAAGTTCCTCTCACAAAATTCCCCAAAAATCCAAAGATGTCCGGGGGTAAGAAAATTTTAAAATTTTGGGTATTGAAAAAACATGGTTTCGATAATTACAAAAATTTGTTTTGTTTTTATCTTTTCCGTGAAGAAGACATTATTCTCACATCCCGCATTTCTCGTTTAAGAATCGGCAAATTCCTTTTTTTATTTGTTTTTAAAAGTAAAGATAGCACTGATGTTTAAAAAAAACTGAAAATAATGTACGAAAGCCTTAAACATTTTTTTAAATTGAAATAAGCACATAAAAAGTTTTTCATCTGTGGTCACAAATTTCTCTTTTTGCAAGAAAAAATACAAAAAAATTTTCAAAAAACAGGTTTTATTGAAATTTTATGAACAACAAATGGGAAAAAAAAACTGAAATGCCTTAATTAAAAAGGAAATTTAAAAGAAAGATACCAAGAAAAACGATTGCCCGCAATTACATGTGAAAGCGGAAAAGAAAAAAACAAAAAAGGGAAATTTTTTAACTTGAAAAAACGATTGGCAAAGGGTAGAAAAAAAAAAGTTAACGATTGGCAACTCCCCTAACAAACGTGAAAAAAT
>NW_028259020.1:0-4601 GCF_024713525.1 Acromyrmex echinatior
TGGTCGCGGTGTCCGCGACCGTCCCCACACCATCAACCGGTGACCGTTCTCATGGCAGTCAACCTTACGCCCCAACCCCCCCCGGCTCGTCCGGGTCCTGATGCCGTTGCGGTTCGTGCCCTCCAGACGAAGTCACCCAACGTTTTGGGGGTGGGCGGAGCAGACCCCATCCCAATTGGTACCGCGGGGTTTGTCCGGGCCGCCGGATCGGACCTGACACACACGTTCCATCCGGTCAGGGCGTCCGCACCAGCATCCTGCGTGGTGAACGTCCGACCATCCGGAGCGGTAAACCGCACCTGGTAGGTCCCATAGACCCTCAAAAGTACTTCCTCCGCATCAGTGGTCCCGGTCCGGCTGACCATCACCCACCATCGACCGGGCCGTTCTCGACGCTCAACCTTTACGCCCTAACACCGGCCTCGGTGTCCTGGATGCCGTCACCATTGGTGTCAGACCAGACGAAGTCACCAATGCTGTACGTCGGCGGCAGCAGACCCGCATCAATGCTCAGGTCCTCACGCTTATCCGGACCCAACGTCGTCTGACCACTCACACCCGTCGCCGGGTCAACATCAACATCTCACGCCACCACATCCTGGTGGTGAATTCCGACCCCGGACGGTAACCGCACCGAGTAGGTCCCATCGGCCAGACCCTCAAACAGGTACTTGCCATCCGCATCAGTGGTCACCGTGTCCGGCTGACCATCACCATCACCATCAAACGCTGAGTTTTCTCATCCGCCCACCTTCACACGGAGACCCCGGCTCTGGCCCCCGAAACACCATCCGTGGGGGTCCTCCCAAACCCGACACCCAACGGCCCGCCGGCGGACCAACCCGCATCAACATTGTGCCCGCAGGGTGGTCCGGGCCGACCGTGTCGGACCCGTCCACCACAGCGTTCACATCCGACATGGCGTCATCGCCCCCTTCCTGCGTGGTGACGCCACATCCGGGGGTAACCGCACCTGGTAGGTCCCCCAGCCCTCAAAGGTACTTTCCATCCCTCAGTGGTCACCGTGTCCGGTGACCTCCCATCACCATCAACCGGTGACCGTTCTCCGAGAGCTAACCTTCCCCGAGAAACCCGGTACCAGCCCCTGGTGCCTCACCATTGTTCAACCCGAAGTCCCAATGCGTACCCGGCGCAGCAGACCCATCAAGCTCGTCCTCACGCTTTTTCCAACCCAAACGTGTCGACCACTCACCCCGTCCCGGGTCAATCAGGTCATATATCATCACCCCACTCTGGTGGGAACCGACCATCCGGAGCGTAAACCCCCACCGAGAGGTCCCATCGGCCAACCCTCAACGATATGCCATCCGCACAGTGTCCCGTGTCCGGCTGACCATCACCATCACCATCAACCGGCTGACCGTTCTCATCCAGCAACTCAACCTTCACACCGGAGACACCCCCTCCGACCTAACAAACATCCTTGTTGGTTCCCCCGACCCGATCACCCAAAGGTCCCCCCGGCGCACGATGCCGGCGCGCGGTGAGGTTCTCGCGGTTGTCCGGCCCCGGGTTTTGACGACCCGTCACACCGTTGGTGCACATCGGGTCCGTGGTGTCATCGCCCCCGGCATCCTCGTGGTGAACGTCGGCCGGCCGGTGCGGGAAATGCCGCGGTAGTCGCCATCGGAGGCCCTCAAAGATAGTTGCCCCGCGTCGGTCGTTGCGGGTCGGGGCTGCCGTCCCCGTTCTCGACCGGCGCCATCGGCTCCCAGCTCGACCTGAACCTCAACGCCGGGCCATCCGCACCCTGGGAGCCGTCACCATTGGTGCGGCCAACCGGCCCCCGGCGGTTGCCCTCCGGAGCGAAGGGAGTGCCCGGTCGAGTGCAATTGGTGGTCGCGGCGGGTGGCCGCCCCGCCGTAGACCATGTTCAGACCGTTGATGCCGTCGGCGTACCCGTCACCCCTGTCGCGGAAGAAGCCCGCGCCCGTGCCGAACTGTGCTGTCGGATAGTCCGAGTACGGACTCACCTGGGTATCAATCCGGAAGGTCACCTTGGAGAAGGTGCCGCGCAGCGTCATCGAGCCACAGCCGGCAAATCCTCTCGGCGACGCGGAGCATCGGGGCCTTGAATGGGTCTTCCGGTTGCAAAGGGCGCGTTTCTTGTTGACGACCTGAAGGTTCTTGCCGTCGTCGCAATTTTGGGCTTGCCCGCCGACAGGTCGCGAAAGACACATTGTCACGACGAGGTCCCCGGGTGCGTCGAATGACCGCCTCCAGTGTTGCGGCTGCCGCGAGGGTTCCCTGCAGTTCTCGCATAGCCCCGAGCCTGAGACATCCGAAGGGTTGGTCAACCGGTTGGGAAGGTCAGTGTCCTCGCCGTCCCCTGGCAGAGCCTTTAAGTTCTGATGGGCGCTCCCAGTCGCGTACAGCTGGAGCTTTGGTGAGGTCCAAGAGG
Source organism: Acromyrmex echinatior (assembly GCF_024713525.1). NCBI lineage: Eukaryota > Metazoa > Arthropoda > Insecta > Hymenoptera > Formicidae > Acromyrmex > Acromyrmex echinatior. The sequence goes on from NW_028259020.1 coordinate 2,423, forward strand.
GGCAGGCCGGGTCGGGGTTCCCGTGAAATTCCTAAGAGGCCCGTACCCGTGCCGTCCCGTTCACGGAAGTTGTTCGGGCCCCCGAGCGCCACCGATGGTGTAGTAGCGGTGAACCGACTGCACCCGCGACGGGGGATCGAGGAGACCGCGGGTTGGTTGCCTGGTTCCCGTATCCTTGGGAGGTTGCCGTGGGCCGACCCCGGGGTGTCCAGGGGGCCAGGCGTCGTTAATACAATCCGTTCTGCCGGGCTGATGCCGCGTTGGTCTGCAATGTGAGCGCGCGAGGCCGGAATGCAGCACCGCCGAGCCGTGGAGCGCACCTCGCGCAGGCTTGCTACCATATTAAACTTCCTCCTCCAAAAATGCGTGGGCACGCGGAGGCGCGCCAAATCGTCGTACTTAGGCAGGGTTCAGTGTTGGCGTGGCGCCTCGTTCCCACCGGCCGACTCTTGAGAGGGGGTCGCTCCGCAGCGCCAAGTCGTCAAACTTGGTATGCATTGCCTGTCCCAGGCCCATGCCAGTCCAGTTTGTGCAAAACAAAATTCGGGGTCCTCCTGGTTGTACCGCCCAAACCCGTATACGGGCGCCACCCCTCCGACGAGCTGCCTTCCCGGCGCCGGCTGACGCCTGCAGGGCCGCAATGCTGGAGCCACCTGGCCACTGGCCGCGGAACCCCCGTCGGACCGGGTACCGCGACCAGCGCTCACACCGCGCCTACCCCCGCATGCCCCCCGGCCCCGGTGAAGACCACTCGCACGGAACTTTGGCGCTCAGCCATCCGGACGGTCGGCGCGCGCCGTGTCGTTCGCTGTCCACCTCTCCGCTGCGCGCTGGTCGTCCGTACGGGAAAGGCGTTGGCGACCAGATAGCCCGGTTCGGTCGGTCGGGACATCGGGGCATGGCACTTGGCGATCCACCGGTCCACCGCCAAGAAACTCGCGGTCATCTCCTCCACCGGCTCGTCCAATGCACCATGCCGTGTTTCGCGGCCTCGCGCCCTGCGGCGGCCACGTCCGGCATCCTTGACCCCTACGCACACATGCTTCCTGAACGAAGACCTGAACCCAAAGCCGCAGGGCGATCCGCCCTGACCTGCCCCCGGCTCGGTCAGGCGTACCCGCCAGGCCGCGTCCAGAGCGATGGCGCTCCGGCAGGGTCATCCGAGTGGTGACAAAACCAACGTCCCAAGAGCGAGGTGTCGCTCTCGCTTCACTCACGGAGATTGCGGCCAACTTCCCGCACGCGCGGGCCCCGCCGCCACCGAGAGGCCCCGCCACGCACGGGTCGGAAACATCAGGATCGTGGAGTCACGTCGGGCGTGCGCTCGGCGTCCGGCATTGCCAGGTAGCCAGGGCAGCCCTCATTTCGCGAAGCCTGGGTTGTCCTTCTCGTAAATCCTTCGGGCACCGTTTCAAGAAACCAATGCTCTTGCCCCTACCCAAGTTTTGGTAGCAGGCTCACGCTTCGCCGAAATGGAAAACCGACGGGGCGACCTATCCAGCATGGCAACCCCTCTATCAGTCCCCCTGGGAAGGAGACGACATGAACCGTACGGTAGGCGGCTGCTGACCACCAACACCCCACCCCCCCCACCAGAAAGGAGAACGACAGAACCAGTACGGCTCGGGCTGCTGAACACCAACACCCCCCCCACCACCAGGAGGAAACACAAAACCCCCGCTAGGCGGCTGCTGAACAACCAACACCCCACCCCCCACCAGGAAGGAGAACATGACCATACGGCACGGCGGGGTGAACCCACCAACCCACCCCCCCACCCCAGAAGGAGACCCGACTGAACCGTACGGCTCGCGGCTCGAAACCACCAAACCCCACCCCCCCACCAGGAAGGAAACGACAGAACATAGGCACGGCGGCTGCTGAAAACCCAAACACCCCCCCCACCACCCAAAGGAGAAGACAAACCAGCGGCACGGCGGCTGCAACCACCAACACACCCCCCCCACCCCAGGAAGGAAAAACATAACCGTCCTACGGCGGCTGGAACAAACAACCCCCCCCACCACCAGGAGGAGAACCATGAACCATTACCTCGGCGGCTGGAACCACCAACACACCCAACCCCCCCACCCAGGAAGAAACGACATGAACCATCGGCTACGGCGCTGCTGACCACCACCCAGACCCAGTCCGACCCCAACCGCCCCGCACGTGCATC
>NW_028259021.1:0-4481 GCF_024713525.1 Acromyrmex echinatior
ATCGAACCCCCCCCAAAAAAAAAAAAGAATAATAAATAATCAAAATTAGACAATTTTTAAATGTGTGATATACTTTTTATTGGCGAATCTCCCAAACGTTTAAATTTTTAAAATTAAATTTATAGGTAATTTTGATTAATGCTACTGGACAAGTTTTTACCCGGCTATTTTTATTGATTTTTCGATAAAAGAATTGAATTTCCGCAATAATAAGGGAAAAATGTTTTGTTTTCATGTCCAAACCGGTTTAAAATTTCAAAGTCCATTTAAGTATTTTATTTTCTGGACTAGGTTATTTTTTAAAAAAAAAACGATAAAAATTAATATTAAAAAAATTTTTTTTTAAAAAATTATTATAATAAAATTTTTTAATAAATAATTTTCAAAAGCTTTTAAAAAAATATATTAAAAAATAGCCAAAAATATTTCCGTCCTCTCCTATTTGTATAAATTAACAATCTTTGAATTCTCCGAAAATTTAAATAAAAAGCAAAATAATTTTGGAAGGTTTTTTTAAATTTTTTAAAAAGCATTTTAAAGCCATTATTTTCCCCAAATTTATAATTTTTCTTACAAAATTAATAAAATCGTAATTTAATTTAAAAAATTTTAAATTTTTATGGGGCGAGTATCTGCAAATATAAAAAATTTTAATTAAATTATAAAAAATGTTTTAAAATTTTTTCATAAAATTTAATTTAAAATTTTTTAAAATTTTTAATTTTTTTTATTATTTCATTATCCAAAAAAATTATAACATTTAAAACAAATATTTTTATTAATAATATAATAAAAGTTAATTTTTTATTTTTTATAATTTTTTTAATATTGTAATTTTTTTAATAATTAAAATTTTCAACCAACGCAAAAATCCCCCGAGATGTTAAGGGTGGGGCTTTTAAAAAATTAAAAGTATTAATTTTATTTTTTTTAAATTTTTAAACCTTTCCCAGGATTCCCCAAACATTTGCAAATTTTTGCATGGGTTTTTCTCCCTTCTACGTCCACCCTGCCTGTAAATGATAATAAAAATTTTATTATCATTGGTTTTAAAAATATTACAAATTAAATAAATTTGGGTTTTTTAAATTTATTTCAGGCTGCTCCTCTCATATCACGCGAGGGGCCTGGGCCGGGGGGCCCCCCTTTTAAAATTTTTCTTATATTTTAAACACTTCCTTTGTTCCCCCTTTTTAATTTTTCCCTTTTTTATCAGTCCCCCCATCGCACCCCCCATACACTCGGGAAAAACCGGGAAACAACACCCTAACCTCACTTATATACAACCCCGTCCAATTGGGCGCCCTATATTGCAAACCAAAATTTGTAAATTTTCATTTGGGATTTTATATACGCATAATCCCTTTATTTTTATTTTTAAATTTATAATAATATCACATATTATACTTTTTTCCCCCATACATTCGTAAAATATTTATATATGCTATTATAGTATATATTTTTTATTCCTTTTTGTTTAAAAAGTATTTAACGTAGCCTTAGTAACCCAGAGGTGGCCCCCCGCTGCGGAATGGACGGTTTGAACTATGTCGGGGAACCCCCTAAGGCCCCGCGGGCCCAAAAAAGTTTGGGTTTCCTTTTTGGGGGGCTTCCCCCAATTTTTTTTGCCTTTTTTCCCTTTCCCGCTTCCCCCCTTGCGGGGCTGAAGGCCTTCATTCTCGGCGTCGCGTCTAACGTTTAGGACCCCCACGAACCCGTACGAAAGGGTTCGCGAAACGAGTAGATACGTAAAGTACTTTTTTAAAGAGGGGTCATCGAGCAAAGCGGGCTGGTCAAATTTTAAAAACGGAAACGTCCGTCATGTCGCCCCCATCACGGCGAAAGCGAAAGCTTCGGCTTGAATAAACCCAGAATGTGGAAAGTGACGGTGACACGATCGAGGGCCCCTCGCCTTTTTTTGAGAGTTTTCGGGAAACGGGGTCGAAAATTTTCAGGGGTCCTTGCCTATCGGAAGTGGGAGGGGGCGATGGTCTAAACCCAAAACCCTTTTTCGATATTAAGGAAATAGGCGATAAATTTGGAAAAGGGGGGTCTTTTGCTTGCGACATTGGGAAAAAAAATTTCCGAGCGCAAAGGGGATGAAAAAAAGGGAGGAGGGAGGAGGGGGAAGGGGGGGAAAAAGGGGGAAAAAAAAAAAAGAAAAAGAGAAGAAGAAAAAAGAAGGGGGAAAAAGAGGAAAAGGGGAAAGAATGGGGGAGAAAGTGTGTGGGGTAGGGAAGTCGTCACTTTGTACGTGGAGGGAAAAGCCAAAAGTAAACCATCACCAACGGGGGGTACGTTTTTTTTGGGGGCGGTGGTTTCCCGGTGATCCCTTCCGGGGCGGCCTCCCGCGGGAAGATTAGGCATCGTTTTCAGTTTTCCCGGGTTGTCTTTTTTTTTTGAAATTGGCACGAAATACCGACGGAAAAAAAGGTTTGCCCCCGCCCCAATTAATTTTTATGAGCTCGATTTGGATTTTTTCGGAAAAAATTTTACGCGTGCTTTTTATTTGGCGCGGTTTTTTCCCTAGCTTCCCCCCTGATGATCGGGGCGGTCTTGTGGGGCCGGTTTTAGTCGAAATAAACCCTTTGCCGATTGGGAGGGGGATGGCGGGGCGAAGTGCCCCGGTTATTTTTTTTAAATTAATCGTTTCCGGGGGGATTCTTTATTTCCCCTTCTAAAATTTCAGGGGGGGGGCTTTTGGGGGGTTGTTTCAATTTATTTTCAAACCCTCCCCTTAAAGTGGCGGAAAATGCGGCCGCTTTTTAACAACATTCCGGGGGGGGGCCTTTTTTTTATTTTAGGGGAAAGATTAAAACCGCCCCGTTCACGCCAACCCTTCCCGCCTTTCGGTGGTAACCGTGGGGGGTGGGGGGGGTTGTGCGCCCTTCCGGTTCTGCTGGGTTTTCCCGGGTCGGGAAAATGGTTGGGGGAAAAATAACGCCGGGCCCCCGGGCACCTAGCGGCGTCGGGTTACCAAAACCCTGGATGACGGGGACAAAAAAAAGCAGGGCGGCGGTGTTTGGAAAAAAGGGGGGAAAAAACCCGAATATCGGGGGGAATTTCCTCCCTAGAGGGCCAATTGGGTTGGCCCCTGGTTTATCCCCAAAAAAAAAGGAAAAAAAGGGCCAAAACCCCCGCCCGGCCAACCCAAATTTACCCCCCCGAAAAAAACGCAAAAAAAAACGGAAAAAAAAACGGGGGGGGGGGAAAAAACCCGCGGTTCAAGGGAAAAAAAAAAAGGGGCCGGGGTAACCCCTAACACTTGGAAACAAAACCGAAATTCGGGTTTACTGTAAATAAGGTTTCCCTCGTTGGGTTTGGTTTAAGTCGGAAAGGGAAAATTTCCACAAAAAGAAAAAAAAGGGAATTTTAAGGGGGGGCCGGTTTTCTCTGGAATTTTAAACTTATAACATCAAACATTTTAAATTAAACCCCGCAACGTTAGGGAAAAAAATTTGGGAAAAGCAAAAACAAAAAGGGGGCCCCGAATTTTCCTTAGGGAATTTAACATTTTTACAGCAAGATGCAAAACAAAATAGGGTAACGCCGGGGAAATTTCGCTGAAACGGAAAAAGCCTTCAGGTTTTAGCGAATAAGTATTTCCTTCTCTTTGGGCCCTTAAGGAAAAAGGGCGGGGAAAAAAGGGGAAAAAGGGCCGGGCGTCTTTGCAGAAACCCAAGGCCCCTTGGGGGTGAATTTGGGAGGGGGGTATATCCAATTTCCCTCCTCGAAACCCCGGCGTGGGCGTTCCGGGGTTTTAAAATGTGAGTACCCTGGGGGAAAGCCCCAAGGGGGAAAAAATCAGAAAGGCAGGGGAGGGATATCGGGCGTCAGTTTCTTTGGGTTTAAAACGCTGATCTTTTATCGAAAACTCGAGGACTTGCGGGGTTTAAAAGGGGTTTTGGGGGTTAGGAGAAAAAGGGGGGGGTAGGGGGCTCTACTGGGGTTAATAAGACCCTTTTTAGGGAAAATGTAAAGGGACTCCCAAATTTCGACATTAGAAAATTAATTTTTTTACCCTTTAGGTTGCCCTTTGGGGGTGGGAAAGCCTTTTTGGCAGACGGGTCGGAAGGTTTTTCACCAATGTGAGGTTCTAGGATCTGGGGGCGCCCAAGACAGGAGAAATTCTTATTGCAAAAACGGCACAAATGCTTGTCGGCAGGCCTGCAATACACATAAAGGGTTTTTGCTAAACGGCCCCCCGCCCTTTGGGGAAATGAATGGTAAGGTTAAAAAACCCTAAAAGTTCAGGGCTGAGGCTATATGGGGCTTGAAAATAATTTTAAAAAAGGGGTGTAAAATCGCTCAGTGAAAAGTCTTTTTCTAATAAATCATATTTATTCTTTTTATAGTACGGAAATAAATATGTGCCACCAAAACTACAAAAAAAACCCTTTTTCCTTAAAAATGAAGAAATAAATGAATAAAACAATCCCCCCCCGCAATCTAGCGTGTAGAAAAAATGAGGGGGGGGGGGG
>NW_028259022.1:0-4397 GCF_024713525.1 Acromyrmex echinatior
ATTTGATCAGTACATAAATTAAAATCATTTTTTAAATAAAATTTGTTTATTTTTTATGCATTTAATGCAATTTTTGGGGATTCACTCTAATGCTATTTTCAATGCAGTGATACATTAAATTAAAAGTAAATTTTTTGATTAAAATTAATTTTCTTAATGCAATTTAATCTTTTTGGGATTCACTCTAAATTTATTTCATCAAATTAAGTTTAAATAAAAAGCATTTTTTTGGATTAATTTATTTTTTTAATGCATTTTAATGCAATTTTTGGATCACTCTAAAGTATTCCAATGGTGTACATTAAATTAAAAGAATTTTTTTGATTAAAATAATTTTTTGATTGCATTATGCATTTTTGGTTCACTCTAAATTAATTATCAAGCATTTTAATTAAAAATGCATTTTTTATGCATTAAAAATTTTTTTATGCAATTTAATGCAATTTGGGATTACTTAAATGCAATTTTATGCGTACATTAAAATTTAAAATGCATTTTTGCATTTAAAATTTATTTTTCTAATGCATATTTTATGCAATTTGGGGATTCATTAAATGCATTTTTTTATCAGTTATTTTAAATTAAATAATTTTGGATTACTTAAATGATATTTTCAATGCTTAATAAATTAAAATGCAATTTTTGGGAATTAAAATTATTTTTTATGCATTTTAAGATTTTGGAATTAACTCAATTTTTTTAAATATTTTATTTAAATTTAATGCAATTTTTTGGGGAATTATTTTTTTAATGCATTTTATGCAATTTGCGGATTACTTAAAATGCAATTATTTTGCTGCATAAAATTAATTTTAATGCAATTTTTGGATTAATTTATTTTTTTATTACAATTTAATGCATTTTGGGATTCACTCAATTAAATTAAAATTGCCAATTTTGGATTAAATTAATTTTTTTTTTTGGATTAAACAATTTTTTTGGTATTTAAATGATTTTTTGGGATTCATCTAAATTAAAATGCAATGCAGTTTTACATTAAAAATTAATTTTTTTTGATTAATAATTTTTTTTTTACAGCTTTAATGCATTTTTGGGGATATCATAAATTAAATTAATTTCTTTGCATTAAAATTATTTTAATTAAACATTTTTTTGATATTAATTTTTTTATCTCAATTTAATGCAATTTTTGGGGATTCACTCTATCATTATTTCACAATGCAGTTATTATAATTAAAAGTCAATTTTTTGATTAGCAATTTTATCTTTATTTATTAATCAATTTTTGGATTCCAATGCTATTCTTAATAATACATGATCTTATATTAAAATGCAATTTTTTTATGCATTATTAATTTTTTTTTGTTCATTTTAATGCATTTTTTGGGATCACTTAATATTAATTATCAATGTTTTTATTAAAATTAATCTTTTTTTGATTAAAATTTTTTTATGCAATTAATCACAATTTTTTGATTCACTCATGCATTACTTACATTACAATGCAATTTTTTAAATTAAAGCAATTTTTTGTTAATGCATTTTTTATGCAATTTTAGGGAATTCTTAAATGATTCATCTAAATGCATATTGTCATAATATTAATAGCATTTTTTTAAAAATAATTTTTTCTTATTAATATGTATTTTTTTAGGATTTCTAATGCATTTTTGGCGATCACTCTAAATGCATTAATTTACAAATGCATTTTATTTAAATAATGCAATTTTTTTATATTAGTTTTTTCATTATGCAATTTTTGGGGATTCACTCTTACAATGCATTTAATTAAAATTAATGCAATTTTTAGATTAAAATAATTTTTTTGAATTAAAGTAATTTTTTTAATGCATTTTTTGGATCTTTGGATTATTCTCAATGCATGTACATTAATGAATTTACAATAATTTTTAATTCAATTATTTATTATTTATTCTTTTTATATGCATTTTTGGGAATTTTGATCATAAATGCATTATGATACTTAAATAAATGACATTTTAAAATGTAATTTTTTTTGATTTAATGAATTTTTTTAATTCATTTAATGCATTTTTGGGTACTAAATGCATTTTTTCGATATTAAAATTAAAATGCAATTTTTTTTGGATTAAAAATTTATTTTGTATTTAATTTTTTGGGTATATGCTATTTTGGGATTCACTTAAATGCTTATTATTAATCAGTGCATTTCAAATGCAGTGTTACATAAAATTAAAATGCAATTTTTGGATTAAAATTAATTTTTTATGCATTTTAATGCAATTTTTTGGGGATTCACTCTAATGCATTATTCTCAATGCCAGTGTGATACATTAAAATTAAAAATGCAATTTTTTGGATTAAATAATTTATTTTTTTTAATGCAATTTTAATGCAATTTTTGGGGATTCACTCTAAATGCATTATTTCTCAATGCAGTGTATACATTAAAATTAAAAATGCAATTTTTTGATTAACAATTATTTTTTCTTAGGCAATTTTAATGCAATTTTTTGGGATTCACTTTCAATGCATTATTTGCGCAATGCAGTGTTACATTAAATTAAAAATGCAATTTTTTTGGATTAAAATTATTTTTTTTATGCATTTTAATGCAATTTTTGGGGATTCACTCTAATGCATTATTTTCAATGCAGTGATACATTAAAATTAAAAGCAATTTTTTTGATTAAAATTTTTTTTTAATGCAATTTAATGCAATTTTGGGGATTCACTCTAAATGCATATTTCTCAATGCAGTGTACATAAAATTAAAATGCAATTTTTTTGGATTAAAATATTTTTTTATGCAATTTTGATGCAATTTTTGGGGATTCACTCTAAATGCATTATTCTCAATGCAGTGTACATTAAAATTAAAATGCAATTTTTTTGATTAAAAATTATTTTTTTATGCAATTTAATGCAATTTTTGGGATTCACTCTAAATGCATATTGCCAAGCAGTGTACATTAAAATTAAAATGCAATTTTTTGGATTAAAAATTTTTTTTATGCATTTAATGCAATTTTTTGGGGATTCACTCTAAATGCATTATTCTTCATGCAGTGATACATTAAAATTAAAATGCAATTTTTGGATTAAAATTAATTTTTTTAATGCATTTAATGCAATTTTGGGGATTCACTCTAAATGCATTATTTCATGCAGTGATACATTAAAATTAAAAATGCAATTTTTTGATTAAAATTAATTTTTTTTATGCAATTTTAATGCAATTTTGGGGATTCACTCTAATGCATATTTCAATGCATGTTAATTAAAATTAAAATGCAATTTTTTGGATTAAAAATTATTTTTTATGCATTTTATGCAATTTTTGGGTTCACTCTAAATGCATATTTGCTCAATGCAGTGTACATTAAATTAAAAATGCATTTTTTTGGATTAAAATATTTTTTTTATGCTATTTTAATGCAATTTTTGGGGATTCACTCTAAATGCAATTTCTCAATGCAGTGTACATTAAAATTAAAATGCATTTTTTGATTAAAATTATTTTTTTAATGCAATTTTAATGCATTTTGGGGATTCACTCTAAATGCATTATTTTCAATGCAGTGAAATTAAAATTAAAATGCAATTTTTTGGATTAAAATAATTTTTTTAATGCAATTTAATGCATTTTTTGGGATTCACTCTAAAATGCATTATTGGCGTCAATGCATGATTACATTAAATGTAAAACGTGCAAATTTTTTTTTGCAAACATTAAAAAATTAATTTTTCTTAAATTGCTAATTTTAAAATGCAATTTTGGGGATTCACTCTAAATGGCCATATCTTATCCAATGCAAGTGACATTAAAATTAAAAAACTGCAATTTTTTTTGGATAAAAATTTATTTTTTTTAATTAGCTATTTAAATGCAATTGTTGGAGGATTCACTCTAAATGACATTATATTGCTCATGCAGTGGCATTATACATTGAAAATTAAAAGTGCAATTTTTTGGATTAGAAATTATTTTTTTTTATTGCTCTAGTTTAATGCAAATTTTTTGGGGAGTACACTCTAAAGTGCATGGTATTGCCGTTCAATGCAGTGATACATTGAATTGAAAAGTGCATTTTTTGCAGTAAAAATTAATTTTCTTAATGCAATTTTTAATGCAATTTTTTGGGGATTCACTCTAATGCATATTTCTCAATGCAGTGATACATTAAAATTAAAAATGCAATTTTTTGGATTAAAATTAATTTTTTTAATGCATTTAATGCAATTTTTGGGATTCACTCTAAATGCATTATTTCTCAATGCAGTGATACATTAAAATTAAAATGCAATTTTTTGCATTAAAAATTAATTTTTTTATGCAATTTAATGCAATTTTTTGGGATTCACTCTAAATGCATTATTTGTGCAATGCAGTGATACATTAAAATTAAAAATGCAAATTTTTTGGATTAAAAGTTAATTTTTTTAATGCAATT
>NW_028259023.1:0-4299 GCF_024713525.1 Acromyrmex echinatior
ACGATACGTGAAGGAAAAACCCCGGGGGAATGGAGGACAGAATTTTTTAACCGGGGGAAAAGTCGCCGTTAATCCCCCTGGGGGTTTGTCCCCGGGGAAATGAAGGGCGCGAATTTTTTTTCACCCTAAAGGGGAAGGAACCCCCCTCTTCGACGGCCCGTATCGTTAAGACCCAAAAATCAACTTCAACCCCCTTTTCGTTAAAAAACCACTTCGGAATTTTTCCCCCATGAATTTGAAACTATGCAAAAAAAGTCCGACAAGTTTCCGTGTGAGAGTTTTATAGTGAGGGAAAAAATTTTTAAACGGAAAAAAAAACCCGCTGGGAGACCAAAACCGAACAACCAAAACTGCGAACAATTGCGTTTTGCGGGCCCTGTTTGAGGGGATTTTGAACGAGATTTGACGGGTTGGAAAGTAAGGGGGAACTTGGGTGAAATACGATCAAAAATTGTATCGGAAACCCCCAGAAGAATTTTTTTTAAAAATTGAAAATGCCGGGTGGGGCCCCCCACAATTTTTCCCCCTCTTTGGAAACGGTGGACGGGTTTTTTCCCCAATTTTTTTGGGTTAAACCCCCCAATCACTCTAGGTTTGCCCCGGGGTACAAATGCATAGTAAAAAACGCCCCGGGGCCCACCACTTTTCCTTGGGTACGTTTCGGGCCCCCCTTTAAAGATAAACCCAATTTCGTCGGGGGGAGCAAGGAAACGGCCCCGGGAACCCAAATTTCCTTTCTATCGGAAAATACAAGAAAAATCCCAAAATATGGTTAACGATTTTCAAAATAAATTATTTTAAATTTTTGCGAAAGCGGGGAAAGGGAACCCCATATTTTTCAGCATTGTTTCCCCCCGGGGTGGGACCTTTTTACGGGAAATTTTTTTTTTTTCCCAAATAAAAAGAAACATTCGTGGGGTTTTAAAAAAACATCGCAAAATTTGGGAAAAAACCGCGGAAAGTAATTTTTGCGCTTCAAACCCGGAAAAAAAAAAAAAAGAAACCGGGAGCAAAATGTTTTGCAATTCGAGTGGGAATTCCCCTAAAGTGGAAAAATTTTTTAAAAATTTGATTTTTATCCTTTACGGGCGTATGATTTTGATTTGAAACGGCCCAAAAAATATGTGTACTCTACGAATGTAGGGAAAAATTTTAAAAAAAAAGTAATCGGGAACGACAATCGCCCATGCCTGTTATTATGGGGGTTTCTTTTACCGGCCCATTGTAGTGATCGATTGGGTTTTTGTCAAAACCCAAACGGGTAAAAAGCGGTACTGTGGATCTTGTATAGAATTGAGTGTAAGGAAAATATTCCACTGAACACCCCCGCTTAGGCCCCATTTTCACCCAAAGGGTGATTTGAGTTTTAATAATCCCTTTACTAATGTTTTTCGCAAAAACTATAAATTTTTTTTTTAAACGTTCCTTTTCAAAAAAAGGAATTTCTTTGATTATAAGTTTAAAAAAAAACACATTGGGAAAGAGTCGAGACGCCATTAATACTATTGGACGACGCCCCCTTCGCGTTTTTTGCCTTTAAAAAAATAACCCCGGAAACGCGATTCTTTCTGTTTTACAAAGTGTTTGGTACACACGTTTTTTTTTTTTTCCTTTCTGCGGTGGTTTTTAAATTTTGCCCATCGCGAGGTCCCCGGTTCGTAAACGTCGTTTGTCGTTTCGTTTAAGCTTTTACCCCCCACCCACAACCCCGCCCCTCAAAAAAAAAGGACGAACGCAAGGAAAGATACTGAAAAACCCAATTTTATCTAAAAAGGGACGGCTACTTGGGGTTTTTAAGAGTGAAAACAAACCACCCCTTAATTCCCCCTTCGAAGGAAAAAAGAACTTAAAAAAGGGGATTTTTTTTAAATTTTAAGAATATTATCAAAAAACCGGTTTGGGAATTTAATTAAAACGGTTTTATTTAAAAAGCGTAAACCCGATTGGTTCCCCGGGAATTTTTCACACGAACATTTAAAAAGGTAGGAGGAAGGGGCCCCAAAAAAAACATCCACGGAAAATTTCATTTTGGGGTGTGCAAAAATTTACAACTAAACCCCATTTGGGTTTCGCTATGGGCCCGCGAATTGTCTTTAACGTTTCCCAAAGCAAAAAAGTTTAAAACCCGAAAATCTTAAATCTTTTGGGAGTGGCAAAACAACCACGTAATCGTTAAAAAGTAGCGAGGGGGGGAAATTTTTCTCCCCCTGTTTGATGGGACCCGAGGGTAATGCCACGGTTCATCCTTCAAAAAGTTGTTTAAACACCCCTGAAAAACACGTGGGGGCGCAGAAAACCCTGGTATATAGTTTTATCCAAAACCCAAAAATCTGCCCCAGTAACAAAAGGGTTATTGCTTAAAAGTTTAAAGCATGAAATGGAAAAGCATTGGGGGTTTCACACAGTTCGCATGAAGATTCCCTTGTTGAAATGTCACTGTAGTAATAAGGGTAAAAACCCTTAGGGCTCAAAATAGAGGGCATTTTTTGCCATTTTAAAAACCTTAGGAAATAACAAATTTAAAACCCGCAAATAAAACCCCCCAACGTCAAAAACCCCCCAAGTACCGAAAATTTAAAAAGAAAAAAACCCGATACTAGACTTGTTTGTTTAAAAATTTAGATACGATATTTTGGGATTGCATAAAATATTGTCAGTACCAAAGTTTTGTATGGTTTGATAAATTAGTGAACAAATAGGGGGACCATACTACTAAAAAGCCCAAATGGATTTTCCCCGAAAAATTTATACTTTCAGGGCCCCCGGTTTTTAAAAAACCATGGGTGAATAAATATGTTTTAAATAATATTGTCACATGATCGAACCCCGTTTCAAATTTAAGAAAGGGTTGGCCAAAAAGTCTTCGAGTCTAGGATTTTCCCCCAAAAACTTTTATCGATACCGTAGTAAATTTAAAAAAGGACAAACCCCACGCGATTTCAATGGTTTAAAGACTTGGCGCAGATAGACGAAGTGTATGAAAGTTCGCCGTTTCAACCGTTAAAAACCCCGGGATTCCCCGGGGAAAAAACCCCGCTCCGAAATTTGGGTTCCGAGTTCCCAAAATAAAAGGTAATTTGTACTTGCCAAAAAAAACAATAATTTTTTCACATTTAAAGGGGTTCAGAAAAATGTACAGAGGTGGTAAAAATTTAAAAAAAACTATCAAAATCGAAATTTGCGAAAGGTTTTACAACAAATTCAGGTATTTGGATCCCATTTTAATGAGTAATACATATTGACAAAAAATCACCGGGGGAAAAAAGACGAAGAAGGAAAGGGGGAGAGGGAAAAAGGGAAAAGGGCACAATAATTTTATTTTAATAATTTTAAACGATTGTCGAAAGGAAACGATATTCCCACAAAAATCGTTTGTACGCCCTTTTAAACTTTTTTTTCCCCTCTGAGAAGCCCAAAAAAGCGGATATTTTTAAATTATTTATGGAACCCGGATAGGGGATGAACAAAGCCCCGGAAAAAGAAAAAAAAAGTGAAGGAAAAAAATTTATGGAATCCCGAAAAGATAAATATCAAATAGGTAGATATTTTTTTCCTTTTTGGGCCCCTCTTTTCCATCTGCAATTTCTTTTTTCCTAATTTCAGAAATTTAAAACGCCATCGTCCCACAGTAGCATTCTCGAGAGAAGATATCCGTTAACGCAAAATGGTATAAATCTTGGGAAAAATTTGGGATCAATGTCAAACTCCCTTTTAGGAATTTTCATTTTTGGGAAAAATTTTTATTATTATATTTTGTAATTGTTCCGGTGGCTTTACTGTGCGCGCGCGCGCTTTGGTTGCGTGTAAATTATACAAACATGTTTAAATTTTTTTCAAATTTTATTTACACGCATATACAGGTGGGAAGTGATGTTTTGGGTTTAGCTTTCTTTCTGCTGGGGTTGGGAACGACAAGGGAAATCTCGAAAGCGAGCATATAAAGAAATTTTCGAATACACTTTTTTCTTTTACTAAAGCTCTAACTCGTTTTGCAAACATAGTATTTTCTTTAGGTTTTCTGTAAAACGCCACCTTATCAAGGGCGAATTTTTTATCACACATTTTTTCTCGTTTCGAGTCTTATAAAACGGGGGCCCCCTTTCCCCCTTCGGCGCGCGCAAAAGAGTAGTATTGCTATTCAAATATAAAAATGGTTGACCTGTAAAAAAAATCACAATAATTTTCACCGGAAAAGCCTAATAAAATTTTTGTAAATAAAATATTAACAAAATGTTTTTTAAGGGGAATCATCGTTTTTGATGTATCGATATGATGCCCGAATCGTAAAATCACATTCTT
>NW_028259024.1:0-4294 GCF_024713525.1 Acromyrmex echinatior
AGTTTATCTTAATTTTAATTTTTTTTTACTTTTTTTTGTGACTTATTATAATACTATTTAATTTTTTTAAAAAGTTTTAAAAAAGCTGTTTAAATTTTTTTCGTCAAATAAAAAGAAACTAAAAAAAAATACAAAAAAATTTGAACTTTTTTTTCGATTTTATCTTACTAATTTTAATCCTTCGGATAAAACGATTATTTTTCATACTTCAATCATTTTTATCAGATGGAATATATTCGGGGCACGGGCGGTTGTTAACCATAAAATTTCGAAAAATCCCTGTCGTTTTAATGTGAGTTTAAATATATTTGCTTATTAAAATTTATAAAAACCCAAAGGGGGAATTTTTCAATCCATATTTCCTTTATTTTTTGACGCATTTGTTGCTAATTATAAAAAAACAAAAAAAAAACAAAAAAGAAAATTTTAGTCTTTTTTAAAAAAAGTAAAAAAGAAAATAAAAAAAAGTACAAAAAAATAAATAACATATCTTTATGTTAAGTATAAAATTAATATTTTTAAGTAAAAAATTACTACTAAATAACCAAAATTTATCAAATTTTTTTTTTTTGCATAAAAAGGGGACTCTTTTTTTTTAAAAAATTTATAAAAATATACAATTAAAAAAATTTATGTTTGGGTTTTTTCTTTTTTTTAAAAAAGGGAAAAAAAATTTATTTTTTTAAAAATAACACAATATTATGTAAATTTCCAGTTGTTTGATAACTACTAATATTTTTTTTTCCTTTTTTTCGAAACAGTTAATGAGACAAAGTCAAAGAAATAACGTTTTAAAATAAAAACTTTCAAATATAATATTCTTTTTCTTTTTTTAGAGACGTCGTATTTTCGAAATTTTTTTTCAAATGAAATTGACAAATTTTTTTACGTTTTAAATGTTTGTCTTTCCCCTGACAATTTTTGATTATTATTCTCACGCATATGAAGACCCTTTTTGCTAATTGCTGATCTACCTACTTTTTTCTTGCGTCATAGAACATCGCTTTTGCAGAAACTATGCTACGCTGTATCTTACGTCGAAGCCACTACCTTTTTATAAAGGACCTAGCATTGATCTTTTAAACCCAAGCGCCAAAAGTGATTTTTATATCCTTTACTTTGATACAAAAAACTAAAAAAGAAATTTTTATAAAATAAAATATTTTTTTTTAAATTTTAGGGAACTATAAAATTTTAATATTAAGTAAATAAAAAGTAATTGGCAATAAAAAGTAAACATGTTTTGTTTTTTTTTTTAAGTAGTACTTTTTTTTTAAATTTAAAATTGTTATCTTGTAAGATTTGTATTGTCAAAATCCCATATTATTTTACTCTTTTTTTAACACATTTTTTAATTCATTATATATTTATTTTTTACACACCCCTACAGCAAAAAGCAATACTTCGATACCACGCCATTACTGATCAGTTTTTTTCTTTTTTTTTTTTTTTAATCTTTGACACGACTTTGGGTCTTTTTCATAAAACCGAGGGGCCTAGATTTTTATTTTCATACGAAGCCCCATTTAATACTTCTGCGCAATATCACAAGGCAAAAAAGCCGCGGGTTACTGAGCCTTTGCATATCGCTATTAAAAACCGTACATAAACGTCATTTCGTATCACATAGTTTCTCAAGCAAAATAGTTGTTTGGGAAAATCGAGTATCCTATTTGGAGATCTATAGTCCATTTACAAAAATTCCTTTCTACGCTAACTTTTTGTTCGTTAAGGCGAAAAATCATTTCTCTATTAACCCTTGGCATCTCCACTAGCCTTTTTTTTCTTCATTAATTTTTTTTTTATTTTTCGTCTTTACAATTATGTGTTTTAAACTTTTTTTTAAAAATTTGATCTTTTTTAAAAATTTTATTTTTTCAAAAAAATTAAAATGTTCAATGTTTTCTACGTAAAGAAAAGAAAAAATAGATAGGAAATAAATTAATAAATTATTTCTATATATTTTTAAATCTAAAAATTTTAAATTGTTTTCGTTTTTATATTTTTCCTATCGTAAGCAAAGTAAACTACAGACTAAAAGATTAAAAAATTATCTTCACTGTAACTTCAGCTGCTCGACAAAAGGAGTAGCCCAAAAACTTTTTGGCGCGCCGAGCGCGAATTACCGCTTACCCTACATTTATATACATCTTCCGTACAAATTTTTGCACGGAAGATTTACTTAAACGGGTATTAACTTTTTTTTTATACTAAAAGCTAAACCGGGGCATACACTTTCATGTTCTGGGCTTTTTTTTGTTGAAATGCGGAATGAAAAATGATACTTTTATTGAGCATTACTTTTTCTACCCCAAAGACGCTTCCCAATAATTTTTAAGAAAATGTGTTATGGACTTAGAACAACTGCCTAACAAGTGCGACAATTGCGCTTTTCCCAACGTGCCCCGTTGGAAAACAAAATTTTTTATGAGATTTAAATGCCTCTGGGGTTTATTTTATTTGCTCATCAACGAAATGTTTGAAGTTTTTCCCTACTATAGAAAGCAGATTCCAAGCTTTGGGAAAAAAAAAATTTTTTTTTTTTCAGGTTCATAAAATCAAATAAAAAAATTTTAATAAAAAATTCTTTTTGCTGAATAAAAAAAATTATGAAAATTCAAAAATTAAAATGATTTTTACTATTTCATCTAACTCTTAAAAAAAAATTTTTCTTTATTATGTTTTCTGTTACTTTTACATTCTTACTTTTTAAATTATCTTTATTAAACAAATTAAATTTTTTTTTTTTTTTACGCTTAATTAATAATAAAAAATTAAATATTATTTGAAACTTCAAAATTTCGCAAAAAAAAAACGTAAAGGGATCTCTAAAAAAATTTTTGGGTTTTTCATTTTTTACTTGTCAAAAATTTGAGAACACTTTACATTTTTGACTTTTTTCTACATTTTTCGAAGATAATTTTTGCAGTACCTTTAGGAACTTTACGGCAATGATTATTGCGTTAAGGCTTGGAAATTATTGACCAAGTTGGGAACAAGTTTTTATCAGCACTTTAAAAACCAAAAAACCGAAAAACCATAACCCCAGCCGCGTCTTTAAAATATTTTCGTCTTCCCAAAAAATATTGTTCCTTTTTTTTCAAACCCAATGCTCATTTTTACTCAGGAAGGTAAAAAAACCCTCCGAAAACGAGAATCTCGCCATCGGTATAAACCCGGGAGACTTATTTACCAAATGATGCTTGATCCTGGGTTTTTTCCCATTTTTTTTAACTTTTTTGGGCTCTTTCTGTTTTTAGTCATCGGAAGAGAATTACGCTGGAATGAATAGGAAAAAAAACTGTATGAGCATGTTTTCCCCATTCCAGAGCTTTTAAAAAATTTACTTTTTATTAAATTATTTTTTTACACAATAAAATACGAAAGTAGTAATTTATTTTTATTTTCGTTTAAAAACAATTTTACTTCTAAAATTTAAAAATATCAAAATCAATTTTTGATATAAGTATTAGAATTTTTAAATTGAAAGCCTTCAAAACAATTTATTATTTATTTTACTAATTTATCTGACTATCTAATTTTTATTCAAACGCGATGAAAACAAAAATTTTTTAAAGTTTCTTATTCCCCTTTAATAAAAGTCTGTCCAAAAAAACTCAAACTACTTTCCGCAGGGTCTTTTCCTTTTTCGGACTTTAGGTACGGTGCGCACGCCGGATCAGGCCTGAAAAGCAACCCAAGAAAATGTAGACCCTCTTTTCCTCGAGCCCTTTTCTCCTTTTATGCCCCATCCCCCAATGTCAAACGTGACTTTTGACTGTCGGGTCGGAAAAAAAAGTTCCCTTCCAAAATTGTTGCTTTTTTTAGTCCCCAACCACCCATAGAAAAATTTGAATTCAAAAATGCTTTTTTTTGGGGGAAGAAAACAAAAATTCTATGGACAAAAATAATTTTTACGATCTTCTTTGACGGCAAAAAATTTTAAATAAATTAAAAATGATAAATTGATAAAAAAATGTTTTTTAATTTTTGGAAATTTATTTCCGTTGCTTAAATCCAAATTATAAAAAAAATATAAATTTAGATAAAATCACTCTAATAATTATCATTTTAAAAAAATTTTATTATATTTTTAAAAATCTTTTTAAAAAAAATTTTTACTAAAGAATATTTTCAAAACAAGTCGTGGGCCAAAAACTATACAAAAATAATGTTACATAAATTTTAAAGATAATTTATGCCCTTAAAATCGAGTATTCAATAAATAAAAAACGTTCCATACTCCAGATTCTTTAATTCAAGAGAATTAAAAAGCACAAAATATTAAAACTAA
>NW_028259025.1:0-4283 GCF_024713525.1 Acromyrmex echinatior
TTTTTGGATTAAAATTTATTTTTTTTAATGCATTTTAATGCAATTTTGGGATCACTCTAAATGCATATTTGCATGCAGTTTACATAAATTAAAAATGAATTTTTTTTGATTAAAATTATTTTTTATGCTATTTTAATGCAATTTTTGGGATTCACTTAAATGCATATTTTTCATGAGTGATACATAAAATTAAATATTTTTTTGATTAAAATTAATTTTTTAATGCAATTTTAATGCAATTTTTGGGGATTCACTCTAAATGCATATTTCTCAATGCAGTTACATTAAAATAAAATGCAATTTTTTGGATTAAATTATTTTTTTATGCTAATTTAATGCAATTTTTGGGATTCACTCTAATGCTTATTTTCAATGCAGTGTAATTTAAAATTAAAAATGTAATTTTTTGGATAAAATTAATTTTTTTTAATGCATTTTAATGCAATTTTTGGATTCACTTAATGCATTATTTGCAATGCAGTGATACATTAAATTAAAATGCATTTTTTTGATTAAAAATATTTTTTTAATGCAATTTTAATGCAATTTTTGGGGATTCACTCTAAATGCATTATTTCTTCAATGCAGTGATACATTAAAATTAAAATGCAATTTTTTGATTAAATTATTTTTTAATGCATTTTAATGCATTTTGGATTCATTAAGCTATTCCAATGCAGTGACATTAAATAAATGCAATTTTTGGATTAAAATTTTTTTTTTATGCATTAATGCAATTTTGGATCCTCTAAATCATATTCCAATGAGGAAATTAAAATTAAAGCAATTTTTTTGTTAATAATTTTTTAGCATTATGCAATTTTTGGATCCTTAAATGCATATTCATGCAGGTAATTAAAATAAATGCATTTTTTTGATTAAAATTTATTTTTTATGCATTTATCATTTGGGTCACTCTAATGCATTTCCAAGCAGTGTACTTAAATTAAAATGCATTTTTGATAAATTTTTTATGCATTTAATCAATTTTGGGATTCACTTAAATGCATTATTTCCATGCTGTACTAAAATTAAAAGCAATTTTTGATTAAAATTTTTTTATGCATTTATCATTTTTGGATTCACTCTAAATGCATTTCCATGCAGTGTACATTAATAAAAATGCAATTTTGATTAATTATTTTTTATGATTTGATTGGATCCTAATTTTGCTGTTATTAATTAATGAATTTTGATTAAAATTATTTTTTTATATTTTAATCTTTTGGATCCTTAATGCATTATTTCAGCATGTACTAAATTAAAGCATTTTTGGTAAAATATTTTTTAATGCTTTATCAATTTGGGATTCTAAATGATATTTCAATGCGGTATATTAAATGCATTTTTGTAAATTATTTTCATTAAGCATTTGGTCACTAATGCTATTCATGCAGTGTACTAAATAAATGATTTTTGGATTAAATTATTTTTATGCATTTTAATCAATTTTTGGGATTCACTTAAATGCTTTTCTCATGCAGTGTAATTAAATTAAATGAATTTTTTGATTAAAATATTTTTTTTATGCAATTTAATGCAATTTGGATCACTCTAAATGCTTATTCTCAATGCGGTACTAATAAATGCATTTTTTTTAAAATTTTTTATGCATTTATGCATTTGGGATTCCTCTAATGCATTATTCTAGCAGTGATACTTAAATTAATGCATTTTTGTTAATATTTTTTATGATTTTAATGCAATTGGATCACTCTAATGCTTTTCGCATGCATGTTCATTAAAATTAAAAAGATTTTTTGATTAAAATTATTTTTAGCATTTAATGCAATTTTTGGGATTCCTCAAATGCATTATTCTCATGCAGTGTACATTAAAATAAAAGCATTTTGATAAATTAATTTTTATGAATTTTATGCATTTGGATTCCTCTAAATGCTTTTCCAATGCTGACATTAAATTAAATGCAATTTTTTTGGATAATTATTTTTTTTATGCAATTAATGCAATTTTGGGATCTCTAAGCATTATTCCATGCAGTGTCATAAAATTAAATGCAATTTTTGATAAAATTATTTTTATGCATTATGCATTTTGGGATTCACTCTAAATGCATATTTCATGAGTGTACTTAAAATTAAAAAGCAATTTTTGTAAAATTAATTTTTAATGAATTTTAATGCATTTGGATTCACTTAATCATATTTCCATGCAGTGTACATTAAAATAAAATGCAATTTTTTTGATTAAATTTTTTATGCTATTTATCAATTTGGTTCACTCTAATGCATTATTCATGCGTGTACTTAATTAAAATGCATTTTTGGTAAATTTTTTATTGATTTTAATGCATTTGGGTTCACTTAATGCTTATTCCATGCATTACATAAATTAAATGCAATTTTTGATTAAATTATTTTTGCATTTTATCATTTTGGATTCCTAGATTATTCCTCGGATACATAAATAAATCATTTTTGGATTAATTAATTTATGCTTATGCATTGGGGATCACTAATGTATTCAGCAGTTACTTAATAAAGCATTTTGATTAAAATTTATTTTTTTATTGCTATTTATCAATTTTTTGGGGATTCCTCTAAATGCATTATTTTTCAATGCGTGTACTTAATTAAAATCATTTTTGGATTAAAATTAATTTTTTTTTATGCATTTATGCATTTTTTGGATTCACTTAAACTTTTTCGAATCATGTTATTAATTAAATGCATTTTTGTTAAAATTTTTTATTCATTAATGCAATTTTGGATTCCTCTAATCATTATTTGCCATCTGTACATAATTAAATGCATTTTTTTGATTAATTTTTTTTTCATTTTAACATTTGGGATTCACTCTAAATGCATTATTCTCAATAGTGATACATTAATTAAAAATGCTTTTTTTATAAAATTATTTTTTGGTTAAAAGTTAATTTTTTTTAATGTAATTTTAATGCCATTTTCGGGGATTCACTCTAAATGCATTATTTCTTCAATGCAGTGACACATTAAAATTAAAAGTGCAATTTTTTTTTGGATTAAAATTAATTTTTTTTATGCAATTTTAATGCAATTTTTGGGATTCACTTTAAATGCATTATTGCTTCAATGCAGTGTACATTAAAATTAAAAATGCAATTTTTTGGATTAAAATATTTTTTTATGCATTTTAATGCAATTTTGGGATTCACTCTAAATGCATTATTTCTCATGCAGTGTACTTAAATAAAAATGCAATTTTTTTGGATTAAAATTATTTTTTTATGCAATTTTAATGCATTTTGGGGATTCACTCTAAGCATTATTTGCCAATGCAGTGTACATTAAAATTAAAAATGCAATTTTTTTGATTAAATTAATTTTTTTATGCATTTTAATGCAATTTTTGGGATTCCTCTAATGCATTATTTCATGCAGTGTACATAAAATTAAAATGCATTTTTTGGATTAAAATTAATTTTTTTATGATTTAATGCAATTTTGTGTTCACTCTAAATGCTATTTTCCAATGCAGTGTTACATTAAAATAAAAATGAATTTTTTTGCATTAAAATTAATTTTTTTTTAATGCCAATTTTAATGCAATTTTTTGGGGGATTAATCCTAAAGCATTATATGCGCAATGCAGTGTTACATTAAAATTTAAAATTACAATATTTTTGGCATTAAAAATTAAGTATTTTTAATGCAATTGTAATGCAATTTTTGGGGGGGATTCACTCTAATTGCATTATTTTTGCCCCCCCAAATGCATAGTGTTACATTAAATTAAAATGCAATTTTTTTGATTAAAAATTCATTTTTTGTTAATGCAAGTTTAATGCACATTTTTTTTGGGATTCACTCTAAATGCATATTTGCGCCATGCAGTGATACATTAAAATTAAAAATGCAATTTTTTGGATTAAAAGTTAATTTTTTTTAATGCAATCTTAATGCAATTTTTGGGGATTCACTCTAAATGCATTATTTGCGCAATGCAGTGTTACAATAAAATTAAAAATGCAATTTTTTTGGATTTAAAATTAATTTTTCTAAATGCAATTTTAATGCAATTTTTGAGGATTCACTCTAATTGCATTATTTCTTCAATGCAGTGATACATTAAAATTAAAAATGCAATTTTTTTGCATTAAAAATTAATTTTTCTAAATGCAATTTTGTTCAATTTTTTGGGGATTCACTCTAAATGCATTATTTCTTCCATGCAGTGATACATTAAAATTAAAAATGCAATTTTTTTGGATTAAAAGTTAATTTTTTTAATGTAATTTTAATGCAATTTTTGGGGATTCACTCTAAATGCATTATATGCTCAAT
>NW_028259026.1:0-4235 GCF_024713525.1 Acromyrmex echinatior
ATTTTTTTTAAAAAATTTTTTTTTGCTTTTTTAAAACAATTTTTTGGGATTCACCAAATGCATTTCATCCCAAAGCAGTGTACATTTTAAAATAAAAATCAAAATTTTTTTTTTTTTAAAATTTTTTTTTTTTATGCAAATTTAATGCAATTTTTTGGGGATTTCCCCAAAAAACCCCCTTTTTTTCCAAAGCATGTAAATTAAAATTAAAAAAGCAAATTTTTTGGATTAAAAAAAATTTTTTTTTTTGCATTTTTAAACAAATTTTTGGGGGTTCACTCAATGCATTTTTTTCTTTAAAGCTGATCATTAAAAAAAATGCAATTTTTTTGATTAAAATTAATTTTTTTTTTAAGCATTTTAATGCAATTTTTTGGGATTAAATTTAAAAAGCTTATTTCCAAAGCAGGGTTTCATAAAATTAAAAATCAATTTTGAATTAAAAAAATTTTTTTTTTTTATTCTATTTTATTAATTTTTGGGATTTAATCTAAGATTATTTCTTCATGCTTCATTAAAATTAAAATCAATTTTTTTTCATTAAAAATTTAAATTTTTCTTAAACCAAATTTTAATGCAATTTTTGGGGGTTCACCTAAATCATTCTACCTCAGTGATACATTAAATTAAAAATGCAATTTTTTGGATTAAAATTTATTTTTTTTATTTCATTTTAATCGAAATTTTTGGGGATTCACTCTAAATCATAATTTTTCGCAATACATTGGGCATTAAAATTAAAAAAAAGCAATTTTTATTGGATTAAAATTAATTTTTTTTTAAAGCAAATTTTTAAAGCAATTTTTTTGGGGGTTCCCTTTAAATGCCCTTTTTGCTCAAAGCAGGGTTTTCTTAAAAAAAAAATGCATTTTATTGGAAATTAAAATTAATTTTTTTTTTAAAGCAATTTTTTGCCAAATTTTTTTGGGGGTTCCCCTCTAAATGCATTATATGATCAAAGCGTGTTTCATTAAAAAAAAAATGGCCCAAATTTTTTTGGAAAAAATTTTTTTTTTTATTCTCTTTTAATGCCAAAATTTTTTGGGGTACCTCTAAATCATTTTCTATCCAATCAGGGGTACATTAAAAATTAAAAATGCCCTTTTTTTTTATTAAAAATTTATTTTTTTTTTTTGCAATTTTTGCCTTTTTTGGATTCCTCTAAATGCTTTTTTTTCGCCAAAGCAGTGATAACATTAAAATTTAAAAAAAAGCAATTTTTATGGTTAAAAATTAATTTGTTTTTTGCAGGGGTTTTTAATTTCAATTTTTGGGGATTCACTCTAAATCAAATTTTTTCTTTTTAATGCGGGGGATAATTAAAAAAAAAAGCAATTTTTTTGGATTAAAATTAATTTTTTTTAAAGCAATTTTAAAGCAATTTTTTTGGGGGTTTTACTTTTTGCCTTATTTGCGCAATGCCGTGTTACAATTTTAAAATTAAAAAACAATTATATTGAATTAAAAAAATTTTTTTTTTATTGCTATTTTAATTCAATTTTTTTGGGGGTTCCAAACAAAATTATTTCTTCAATCCTTATACCTTAATTAAAATGCAATTTTTTTTTCAAATTTAAAAAATTTAATTTTTTTTAAGCAATTTTAATTCAAATTTTTTTGGGTTCACTCAAATGCATTATCTTTTCCAATGCAGTGAATTTTCAAATTAAAATTTAAAAAGCAATTTTTTTTGGTTAAAAAAATTTTTTTTTTTTTTATTGCTTTTAATGCAAATTTTTTGGGGTTCACTCTAAAAACATTATTTTTTCAATGCTGAACAAAAATTAAAGTGCAATTTTTTTTCATTAAAATTACTTTTTTTTAAAGCAATTTTAATGCAATTTTTTGGGGATTCACTCTAAATGCCTTTTTCTATCCAATGAGTGTAAATTAAAAAATTTAAAAAAACAATTTTTTTTGGGTTAAAATATATTTTTTTTTTTTGCCTTTTTTAAAGCCAAATTTTTTTGGGGATTCACTTTTAAATGCCCCCATTTTCGCAATGCCGTGTTACTTAAAATTAAAAAAAGCATTTTTTTTGGATTTTAAAAAAAATTTTTTTTTTTTATTGCTATTTTTTGAATTTTTTTTTGGGGCTTCACTCAAATGCTTTAATTTCTTTTTTCAAAGCGTTTATACATTAAAATTTAAAATTTCAATTTTTTTTTTTTCATTAAAAAATTTAATTTTTCTTAAAGCAATTTTAAGGGATTTTTTTGGGGTTCCTCTAAATTTAATTTTTTTGCGCCAAAGCTTTTTAATTAAAAATTTAAAAAAGCAATTTTTTTGATTAAAATTTATTTTTTTTTTTGCCCATTTTAAACAAAATTTTTTTTAGATTTACCCTAAATGCCTTTTTTCTTCATTCAGTGATACCTTAAAAATTTAAAAATGGGAAATTTTTTTTTCAAATTAAAAAATTTAAATTTTTTTTAATGCAATTTTTTTAAAGGGGAAATTTTTTTGGGGGTTCCCTCTAAATGCATTTCCCACCAAGCTGAACATTAAATTAAAATGCCAAATTTTTTTTTTTATTAAAAATTTAAATTTTTTTTATTGCCCTTTTTAAAGCAATTTTTTTTTTATTCCCCTCTAAACCTTAAACTTCCAATGCAGTGATACTTAAAATTAAAAAAAGGGAAAATTTTTTTGGGTTAAAAATTTTAATTTTTTTTTAAAGTTTAATTTTTAAGCCATTTTTGGGGGTTCACTCTAAGCATTATTTTTTTCAAACTGAAAACATTAAAAATTAAAGTGCAATTTTTTTGCATTTAAAAATTTAAATTTTTTTTTAATGCAATTTTTTAATGCAATTTTTTTGGGGGTTTTACTCTAAAAGCCCTTTTTTATCCAATGCATTTTATCCCTAAAATTTTAAAAAGCAATTTTTTTTTATTTAAAAAAATTAAATTTTTTTATTGCTATTTTAAAATTCCAATTTTTTTTTTGGGGTTTCCCCTCTAATGCCTATTTTTTGTCAATGCAATTTATACTTAAACTTAAAAGTTCCAATTTTTTTTTTCCTTAAAAAAATTTTTCTAATGCCAAATTTTAAAATTTCAATTTTTT
This sequence comes from Acromyrmex echinatior, assembly GCF_024713525.1. Lineage (NCBI taxonomy): Eukaryota > Metazoa > Arthropoda > Insecta > Hymenoptera > Formicidae > Acromyrmex > Acromyrmex echinatior. The sequence goes on from NW_028259026.1 coordinate 3,070, forward strand.
TTTGGGGGTTACTCTAAAAGGGATTATTTTGTCAAGCATTGATTTCTTGAATTTAAATGCAATTTTTTTTCCTTAAAAATTAAAAAATCCCCTTTAACAAAATTTTTTTTGCAATTTTTTGGGGGGTTAACTCTAAAAGCATTTCTAAACCAAAAGCATGATTTCATTTAAAAATTTAAAAATGTTCAATTTTTTTTGGGTTAAAATTTATTTTTTTTTATGGCTATTTAAAAGCAATTTTTTTTGGGGGTTTACCCCTAAAAAGCATTATTTTTTTTTCAAAGCATGATACATTAAAAAATTTAAAAATTCAAAATTTTTTTTCATTAAAATTAATTTTTTCTTAAAGCAATTTTATTTCAATTTTTTGGGGATTCCCTCAAATGCATTAATATCTCAATGCATTTTTACATTTAAAAATTAAAAAACAATTTTTTTGGATTAAAATTTATTTTTTTTTATTGCTATTTAAATGCAATTTTTTTGGGGATTCACTCTAATTCCTTATTTCTTCAAGGGATTATACTTAAAAATTTAAAAATGCCTTTTTTTTTTTTAAAAAAATTAATTTCTCCCTTAAAGCAATTTTTTTTCAATTTTTTTGGGGGTTCAAATCCCAAATGCAAATTTCTATCCAATCGTGATACATTAAAATTAAAAAAACAAAATTTTTGATTAAAAGGGAATTTTTTTTTTTTTAATTTTAAAAGGGGTTTTTTTGGGGTTCACTCTAAAAGCATAATTCGCATACAGTGTTACAAAAATTAAAAAACAATTTTATTGGGGTTAAAATTTTAAATTTTTTAAAAGCAATTTTTTAAAAGCAATTTTTGGGGGTTTACTTTAATGCATTTTTTGCTCAAAGAGTGTTAAAATTAAAAAATTTAAAAAAGCAATTTTTTTGAATTAAAAAATTATTTTTCCCTTAAAGCCAAATTTTTTCAATTTTTTTTGGGGTTTCACTTAAATGCATTATCGACTCAATTTTTACATTAAAATTTAAAAACAATTTTTTTGGATTTTAAAAAATTTTTTTTTTTATTGCCCTTTTAATCAATTTTTTTGGGGTACCCTAAAAGCATTATCTATTTCCCTTTCCTTTTAACAAAATTAAAAATTTCAAATTTTTTTTGATTAAAAATTTTTTTTTTTTTATGCCCAATTTT
>NW_028259027.1:0-4031 GCF_024713525.1 Acromyrmex echinatior
CTCATTTTTTTTTATAAGTTTTAAAAATTCAAAAATTTATGAAATTCTTGAGATGAACATACTAAAAAAAAAAAAATTTTATTTTTTTATAAATTTCGGATCTCAATAAAATTTTTGCGTAATTTTTTTTTTTTACTTTTAAAAATATTAACTAAAATTTAAATTTTGTTTTTTTTAAAAAATTTTTTTTTAAACAATAAACAAATATCAATAAATAATAATCTATAAAAATTTTGCTAAAAAAAAAACAAATGTTTTAACCCAAAATTTCCATATGTTTTAAAGCTTAAAAATTTAATTATTTATATATTTATAATTTTTTGCGCTTACAACCTCAAACAGGTATGTCATTTATAAAAAAAAGCAAATGGACCTTAGTGGGTCAATCTGCTGCCCCCCGATAAATCTCTGTCTCGCTCTTCTTCAACTTTGCTTACTGTTATTAATATATATTAAAAAAATTTTTAAATTAAAATAAACCAAAATATGGGGTTTTTTTAAAAAACCCTCGCAGAAATTAGTTTTAATGTTGTGTATATTATACATTATTTTGTTTTTTGTTGCGTGCGTTTTGCGGCATCGTCTTTGTGCTGTGTACATGTGGTATCTGAAAATTATAATTTCGAAAAAAAACTTTTCAGTTATAAAAAAGTAATTCAAAATGTCCCTAAACTTTTAAATTTATAATTTTAATGTGTTTAAAATGGGCACCGGGAAAAAAGTTTTAATATAATTATTGTAATTTTTTCCCGGGCACTTTATACACTATTTTAAAAAGGGGTTTAAAATTCCCCTAGTTTATTCTAAAAAATTAACAGAGATAGATTTTATAAAAGCATCTTTTTTTACATGTCAAACAATGTTTATTTTTTTTTTTTTTATTAATATTCTTTTTTAAATTTTAATTTTCTATTCATTCCAAGTTTTTCTTCAAAAGAAAATGGGGTATAATTTGGTTTTAAAAATAAATTATTTATCGATAATTTTTTTCTGTAATTTTAAAAAAAAATAATAAATAAATTTCAAAAAGTATAAGCCTATAAAGTCAAACAAGGATGACCGGTTTTTAATTTTTAAACAATACATGTGTTTGTGGTTTGTTGGGGGTTGTGTGTGGTGGGTGTTGTGGTGTGTGTTGAGTAGTTTAAAAAAAAATAAAAGCTTTCAAACGCTCAAAATTGCTAAATTTTCAGATTTCAACTCGATAAAATCTAGCAAAAAAAAAATAAAAAGCTTTTTAAAAGCTTAAGTGTAAATTTACAAAACCTTTTTTTAAAAAAATTTTATTTTTAAAAAATCCAAAATTTGCGGGTTATCGTCATATTTTCATCCCTAAGCACGTTTGTAAACCGGCGTTCTTCATCAAAACTGCGCAAAAACGTACTTTTTTTATACTTTTTTTTTACAGTTCTACACCTTGTTTCTTCCTTAAAAATCATACTTTAACACTTTTAGCTTGATAAAATTTTTTTTTCTAAAGTACAGAGTTTTATCTATTTTTTTTTTTGGCAAAACGCGACTTTAAGCTAAACCCGCATTTTTAAACTTTAAAAATCGGAAAAAAAATCGCAAAAATTTTCTCTCCAATTCTGCAAAAAATTAAAATTAAAAAATCAATCTTAATGTTAAATACAAATTTTATGGGTTTTAAAAAATTTTTTATAAAAATTTTTAAAACGATGATTCTTTATTACTTTTTTTAATCTTTAATAACAAGTATAAAAATAATTTTTTTTCACTTTTTTCCCAAAAAATTTTAGGAAAAAATCTTAGGCCCCCCCGGAAATTTTTTCCCCCTTTTTTATTTCCCCGGGATAAACCTTTCCCTTTGGGTAAAAAATTTTTTAGAGGGGGGAAATTGGCCCTAAGCCAATGGGGGGTTGGGGGGGGCCGTCGGCCAAAGATCCTGTGAAACGGGATTTCTTCCTTTTTTTTTTTTTTCCTTTTTTTTCCCCAAAGCAATTGGGGTTTTAAAAATTCCCGATAAACCTAAAGTCGAAAGCCCCCCCCGCCAGGTACTTTTTTTTTTTTAAAGGAAAAATACCTTTAAAACCCCCGCTTAATAAATTTTTCAAAAAAACTGTAAAAAAAAATTTTTTAGAAAAACCCCCCCGCCAAAAGGTGTTACCAAAAACAAGGGCCCTTTAAAAAATTTTAATTTTTTTTTTTTTTGCGAAAAATTTTTTTTGCGATTTTTTTGTGTCCCAAAATTTTTAAATTTTGAAAGTATGGGTTTTTTATTTTTTGGTTTAGCCGCTATAATAATTATATATCCCCATTATAATTAAATGTAATATTTTTATAAAATTATATATATATATTTAAAATTTAAATTTTTAAATTAAAATGAATTTAAAAAATTAATTACATTTGTCTTTAAAAAAACCTTCTTAGACAAAGGGGCCAATGCCAAATTGAAATGATCACTTGTAACAATTTTGTAATGGTTTTTCCCTGGAAAAATTTTTAAAAATTTAGGACTTAAAATTGGGGGAAAAAAAATTTCCCTTTTTGTTTTATGCGTAGGGGAAAAAACAAAAAAACAAAAAACGGGTCATTCAAAATATCCCCCCCCGATTTTCCTTCCCCGGGGGAAATTCCCCCTGACAGAAAAAAATTCCTTAAAATTTGGGAAAAAAAAATTTTTTAAACAAAAAAAAAAAATTGTAAAAATTTCTTAAAAATTTTACGGGGAAAAAAACATGTTTTCAAGGGCCTTTTTTTTGAAAAAATTCTGCTTAGAATAAAAGGTTTTGTTTTAATTTGCAAAAGAAAAATTATTTGGGGAAGGGGGAACCAAATTTAAATTTTAATTTATATTGAATTTTTTTTATTTTTTTATAAATCTTTTAATTTAAAAAGGGGTTTCCTTAATTTTTAAAAACCCAACCCCTTTTTTGGAGATAAAATAGAAAAAACATAGTTCCCAACGTGGACATTCCCCCTTTCCCTTGGGGACTTTAGGGGGCGTTGCATTCTAAGGGCTGAGGATAAGGGGACAAAAGAACGCGTCAAAAAATATCTCTTAAATATTTTTAAAAAACTTTTAAAACCTTTAAACACCCACTTTAGGGTTGTGGAAAAAAAAATTTTTTTTAAAATTGCTTTCCTCCCTAATTTTTGAACCGGGATTTAGTGCGGAAAAATCCTTTACAAAAAAGAGAAATTAACTGAAAATTACGCAGAATTTTAAGATCGGGGCTGCAAAAAGGGTAAAATATAGACAATTACCCAAAAAAATCCATTAAAAACTTCTAGGGAAAATTTTTAACATTTAAAAATTTTAAATTTTTTTATATTAATTTGTATATTTTTATTTTATTCTGTAAAAATTTTCGAAAATTTTTTTAAACTTTAGTTAATTTCGGAAGTTTTTTACAGTACGGTCAGGGAGTTAAAAAAAATTTTTAAAAAGGGGGCAGATTAAAAAAGGTTGGGAATGGCCCTAAACTGAATCAAAATCCTTATCTTTTGCAATTTTCATTGTTAACAGATAATTAAAAAGTCCCCAAAAATATTTTTTTTAAAATATTTTATTCAAAGTATTAAACTTTACAGAAAACAGAACAAAATTTTTATTTTTTTTCACTTAATGGGAAGTTTTTTCAGAATTTTAATACTGTATTTTTTCCATGTTGGAAAAAAATAAAAAAATGCTTTAAAAGTTAAAAAAATTCTAAAAAATTTAAATTCTACGAAAAAAAAATTAAAGTTTTTATCTCTTTCTTTTCCTTAAGTTGATATATTTTAGTAAAAATTATTAAGACCAATATTTGTTTTTTTTAAATTTTAATTTATATTAATTCTTTTACTATTTCGAAAATTGGTCAAAAAGACAGGTTTTCGTTCTCGCTCTACACAAAATTATGGCACCTTTATTATGTTTAAAAATTTTTCATAGCGAATAAAATTTTTGTATTCTTAAAATAAAACAATTTTAAACGTAAAAACGAATTCAAATTAAAAGCGCGCGGCTGCATTAAAACACCCCCCACACACCCACCACCCACCACACACCCCCCACCCCCACA
>NW_028259028.1:0-3966 GCF_024713525.1 Acromyrmex echinatior
CTTTAATTAAATTAAACTACACTCATTGAACCAGTAATCTTTAAGTAATCCACAAATGCATTAAAATTGCATTAAAAAATTAATCCTAAATAATAAATGCTTTAATATTAAACAATTAGCATTTACATATCCTAAATAATTGCACCTAAAATTGCATTAAAATTCATAAAAAATTAAATTCATTAAATAATAAGTTGTATTTTAAAATTATTAAATGCATGCATAATAATGCATTAGTAATTAAAATTGCATTAAATTAATACGATTTAAAATAATAAAAATTCCTATAATATAAAGCGATTAAAACATAAGCATTAGTGAATCCCTTAAATTATGAATCATATAATAAATTATAAAATAATTATAAAAATCTTTTTATATTAAGAAACTTAATAACTGAAATTTAGATAATTCCAAAATTTCATTAACAAATTGCATTACAAAATTATTAAATAAAAAATTTTTTTATATTACACACTGCATTAACAGTATTTACATGAAATCCCTAAAATTGCATAAAAATGTATTACAAAAAAATTATTAATAATAAAGTCCTTTATTAAATAACATTAAATAATCATTAAGTTAAAAATTGTAATCTTAAAATGCATTAAAAAATTCATTAATAATAATCAAATTCATTAAATTTCCTAAATTTGAATGCATAAATATTAATATCCCTGAAATGCTTAAATTCATTAAAAAAATTATTTAATAAATAAATTTTAATCATTAAATATCCCAGACATTTAGAACCAAAATATTAAATTCAAAATATATTAAATTAAAATTATATAACCAGATTTGGGAATCCGATGCTTAATTGCTAAAAATTAAATAAATAAGTCTTATTAGCGCAGCGAACTATGCATTAGGATCCTATGCATTAAGCATAAAAAATTATAAAAAAATTTATAATCCCTGCTGACCGTAATGCTTGAGTGATCCCCTAAATCATAAATGCATTAAAATATTTAATAATAATTCTTAATTACACACTGCATACATATGCTTTAGAGTGAATCCCTGAAAATGCATTAAATGCATTAAAAAAATTAATATTAATAATAAATGTCTTTAAATTAGCACACTGCATTGACCTATGCTTTAGAGTGATCCGAAATGCTAATGCTTAAAAATATATTAATAATAATTCTTAATATGCGCCGCATTGACCAGTAGCATTTAGAGGATCCTGAATGCATTAAAATGCTTAAAAAATTAATATTAAATAATAATGTCCTTATATTAATGCACTGCATGAACCGTATGCTTAGTGATCCCGAATGATTAATCATTAAAAAAATTATATTAATAATAAATGTTTAATAAGAGCACGCATGACGACTTGAGGATCCCTAATAAAAAAGTTATATAATGCACTAACATGTTTGAGGACCTAAATAAATAAATTGTCCTTTTAATATTAATGCGCTGCATTGACGTAATGCATTTAGAGTGAATCCCCTGAAAATTGCATAAATTGCATTAAAAAATAATATTAAATAAATAAATTGTCTTTTAATATTAATGTAACACTGCATTGGACCAGTAATGCATTTAGAGTGAATCCCCTGCAAATTGCATTAAAATTGCATTAAAAAAATTAATTTAATAAATAAATTGTCTTTTAATATTAATGACACTGCATTGAACCAGTAATGCATTTAGAGTGAATCCCTGAAAATTGCATTAAAATTGCATTAAAAAAATTAATTTTAATAAATAAATTGTCTTTTTAATATTAATGACCTGCTGAACCAGTAATGCATTTAGAGTGAATCCCGAGAAAATTGCATTAAATTGCATTAAAAAAATTAATTAAATAAAAAATGTCTTTTTAATTAATGCACATGCATTGAACCAGTAATGCATTTAGAGTGAATCCCGAAATGCATTAAAATTGCATTAAAAAAATTAATTAAATAAAAAATTGTCTTTTTAATATTAATGACACTGCATTGACCAGTAATGCATTTAGAGTGATCCCTGAAAATTGCATTAAAATTGCATTAAAAAAAATTAATATTTAAATAAATAAAATGGTCCTTTAATATTAATGCAGCACTGCATTGGACCAGTAATGCATTTAGAGTGAATCCCCTGCAAATTGCATTAAAATTGCATTAAAAAAAATTAATATTTCAACTAATAAAATTGGTCCTTTTAATATTAATGCAGCACTGCATTGAACCAGTAATGCATTTAGAGTGAATCCCCTGAAAATTGCATTAAAATTGCATTAAAAAATATTAATATTAAAATAAAAAAAATTGTCTGCTTAATATTAATGCGGCACTGCATTGCACCAATAATGCATTTAGAGTGAATCCCCTGAAAATTGCATTAAAATTGCATTAAAAAAAATTAATACTTAAATAAATAAAATTGTCCTTTTAATATTAATGCAGCACTGCATTGAACCAGTAATGCATTTAGAGTGAATCCCTGAAAAATTGCATTAAAATTGCATTAAAAAAAATTAATATTTAAATAAATAAAATTGTCCTTTTAATATTAATGCAGCACTGCATTGGACCAGTAATGCATTTAGAGTGAATCCCCTGAAAATTGCATTAAAATTGCATTAAAAAAAATTAATATTTAAATAAATAAAATTGTCCTTTTAATATTAATGCAGCACTGCATTGAACCAGTAATGCATTTAGAGTGAATCCCCAGAAAATTGCATTAAAATTGCATTAAAAAAAATTAATATTTAAATAAATATAATTGTCCTTTAAATATTAATGCAGCACTACATTGAACCAGTAATGCATTTAGAGTGAATCCCCTGAAAATTGCATTAAAATTGCATTCAAAAAAATTAATATTTAAATAAATAAAATTGTCCTTTTAATATTAATGCAGCACTGCATTGAACCAGTATGCATTTAGAGTGAATCCCCTGAAAATTGCATTAAAATTGCATTAAAAAAAATTAATATTTAAATAAATAAAATTGTCCTTTTAATATTAATGCAGCACTGCATTGAACCAGTAATGCATTTAGAGTGAATCCCTGAAAAATTGCATTAAAATTCCATTAAAAAAAATTAATATTTAAATAAATAAATTGTCCATTTAATATTAATGCAGCACTGCATTGAACCAGTAATGCATTAGAGTGAATCCCCTGAAAATTGCATTAAAATTGCATTAAAAAAAATTAATATTTAAATAAATAAAATTGTCCTTTTAATATTAATGCAGCCTGCATTGAACCAGTAATGCATTTAGAGTGAATCCCCTGAAAATTGCATTAAAATTGCATTAAAAAAAATTTATATTTAAATAAATAAAATTGTCCTTTTAATATTAATGCAGCACTGCATTGAACCAGTAATGCATTTAGAGTGAATCCCATGAAAATTGCATTAAAATTGCATTAAAAAAAATTAATATTTAAATAATAAAAATTGTCCTTTTAATATTAATGCAGCACTGCATTGAACCAGTAATGCATTTAGAGTGAATCCCCTGAAAATTGCATTAAAATTGCATTAAAAAAAATTATATTTAACATATAAAATTGTCCTTTAATATTAATGCAGCACTGCATTGAACCAGGAAATGCATTTAGAGTGATCCCCTGAAAATTGCATTAAAAATTGCATTAAAAAAAATTAATATTTAATAAATAAAATGTCCTTTAATATTAATGCAGCACTGCTGAAACCAGTAATCTATTAGGAGTGATCCGGCCCATGAAAATTGCATTAAAATTGCATTAAAACAATAATATTTAAATAATAAAATTGTCCTTTATATTAATGCAGCACTGCTTGAACCAGTATGCATTTAGAAAAAAAAAAAAAAAAAAAAAAAAAAAAAAAAAAAAAAAAAAAAAAAAAAAAAAAAAAAAAAAAAAAAAAAAAAAAATTTAACCAGTAATGCATTTAGAGTGAACCCCTGAAAATTGCATTAAAATGCATTAAAAAAAATTAATATTTAAATAAATAAAAT
>NW_028259029.1:0-3874 GCF_024713525.1 Acromyrmex echinatior
TTAGATGAATCCCCAAAATTGCATTTAAAAATTCAAAAAAAAAATTAATTTTAAATAAAAAATGTCCTTTAATATTTAAAAAAAACGCATTTTAAACCCGTAATGCATTAGAGTGAACCCAAAATTTATTAAAAATGCATTAAAAAAAAAATTTAAATTTAAAAATAAAAAGTTTTTAATATTTTGAAACCATGAACCAGTAAGCATTTAGAGTGAACCCCCGAAAAAGATTAAAATTCATAAAAAAAAAAAATATTTTATATTAAAATTTCCTTTTAGATTAATGCAGCACTGCATGAAAAGTAATGCAGTAGAGTGAAACCCCCGAAAATTGCATAAAAAGCATTTAAAAAAATAAATTTAAAAAAATAAAATTGTCATTTTAATATAATGCCCATACAGAACCCGTAAGAATTAGGGGGTGAATCCAAGAAATTGCATTAAAATTGCATTAAAAAAAATTTAAAATTTTAATTTAAAAAAAAATCGTTTTTAATATAAAGTAAAGATTGAACCAGTAATGCATTAGAGGAACCACTGAAATTGATTAAAAAAACAAAACAAAATTTATTAAATAATAAAGTTTTCCTTTTAATATTAATGCCCGACAATTGAACCCGTAAGCATTAGAGGAATCCCAAAAAAATTGCATTAAAAATTTCAAAAAAAATAAAATTTAATAATAAAATTGTCCGTTTAAATTAAGCCCGCACTGCATTAACCCGTAATGCATTTAAAGGAATCCCCCGAAAATTGCATAAAATGGCCCTAAAAAAATAATATTTAAAAAAAATAAAAAGTCCCTTTAAATTAATGCAGCATGCATTGAAAAAAATATGCATTAGAGGAATCCCCTGGAAATTGCATTTAAATTGCATTTAAAAAAAATTAATTAATAAAATCGTCTTTTAATAAGTAACACTGCAGAACGTAAGCATTGAGGAATCCCCCGAATGGGATAAAAAGGGATTAAAAAAAATTAATACTAAAAAATAAAGTTGTCTTTTAATATAATGCAGCAATACATTGAACCCGTAATGCATTAAGGGAAAAATGATCCCCCGAAATGGATTAAAAGGGATTAAAAAAAAAATTATATTTAAATAATTAAAATTGTCCTTTAATAAATTTAAAGCAGCCGGCATTGAACCGTAAGCATTTTGGTGAATCCCCAGAAAAAAATTTCATTAAAAATTTCAAAAAAAAAATAATTATAATTAAATAAAATCGTCGTTTAAAATAATAAATGGGATGAACCCGAAGATTTAGAGTGAATCCCCCGAAAATGCATAAAAGGATAAAAAAAAAATTATTTAAATAATAAATGCCCTTTAAAATTAAGGGAGCACCCTTGAACCAGTAATGCATTAGAGTGAATCCCTGAAAATTGCATTTAAAAAAGCTAAAAAAAATTTAAATTAAATAAAAAAAATGGGCCTTATATAAATGCGCACTACATTGAACCCGTATGGGTTTTGGGGTGAATCCCCTGAAAATGAAATTTAAATTTTCTTAAAAAAAATAAATTTAAATAAAAAGGTCCCTTTAATAAAAGCCACTGCATTGAACCAGTAAGGGATTTTGAGTGACCCAGAAAATGATTAAAATTGCATTAAAAAAAAAAATTTAAATTTTAATTTAAAAAATCGTCTTTTTAATATTAAGGAAAAACTGAAGAACAGAAGGGATTAGAGTGAAACCCAGAAAATTTAAATTTAAAATGCATTTAAAAAAAAAAAATATTTAAATAATTAAAAAGTTTTTATATTAATGCAGCACGTATTGAACCATAGCATTTGGTAATCCCCCGGAAAAAATTTCATTAAAATGCATTAAAAAAAATTAATAAATTAAATAAAATCGTTTTAATATAAGGTAACAATGAATGAACCAGTAATGCATTAGAGGAAACCCTGAAAATTGCATAAATGATAAAAAAAATTTAAATTAAATAATTAAATGCCCCTTTTTTAAATTTAAAGCAGCACTGCATGAACCATTATGCATTAGAGTGGGAAAACCAAGAAAATTTCATTAAAATTCCCTTAAAAAAATAATTTAATTAAACAAAATCGTCTTTTTAAATTAAGAACACGGCATGAACCCGTAATGCATTTAGAGTGAAAACCAGAAAATTTTCATTAAAATTGCATTAAAAAAAAATTAAAATTAAATTTAATAAAATTGTCCTTTTTAAAATTAAGGGAGCATGCTTGAACAAATAGGCATTTAGAGTGGCATCCCAAAAAATTGCATTAAAATTGCAAATTTAAAAAAAAATTTAATTTTAATAATAAAAGCTTTTTAATATTTAAGTTTAAAATGCATTGAAAACCCGGAAAGCATTTGAGTGAAAACCCAAAAAATTGCATTAAAATTGCAAAAAAAAATTAAATAATAACAAAAAATGTCTTTTTATATAATGTAAACAGGGATTGAACCAGTAATGGGATTAGAGTGAATCCCCTGAAAATGCATTAAAATGCATTAAAAAAATTAATATTTAAATAAAAAAAATGTCCTTTAATATTAAGAGCACTCATTGAACCAGTAATTTCATTTAGAGTGAAAACCCGGGAAAAAGCATTAAAATTCATTAAAAAAAAGTATATTTAAATAATTAAAAATGTCCTTTTAATTTTTGCAGCAAATGAAATTTAAACCCAGTAATGCATTTAGGGAATCCAGAAATGCATTTAAAATTGCATAAAAAAAATTAATATAATTTAATAAATCGTTTTTAATATTATGTAAACACGGATGACCAGTAATGCAATTAGGTGAATCCCTGAAAAAATTTAATTTAAAAATTTAACTAAAAAAAATTAATATTTAAATAATTAAAATGTCCTTTTAAAATTTAAAGCAGACTGCATTTAAAAGTAATGCATTTTGAGTGAATCCCCGAAAAATGGCATTAAAATTGCATTAAAAATAAAATTTAAAATTAAAATTGTCCTTATATTAAAGCGCACTGCATGAAAACCCGTAATGCATTAGAGGGAATCCCTGAAAATTGCATTAAAAATTTCATAAAAATTTAATTTAAAAAATAAAAAATTTTCTTTTAATATTTAAGCAGCACTACATTGAACCGTAATGCTTTAGAGTGATCCCCAGAAAATTGCCCAAAAAAAGGGTTAAAAAAAAATTATATTTAAATAAATATAATTGTCCTTTAAATATGTAATGCAGCACTACATGAACCAGTAATGCAATTAGAGTGAAACCCCCAAAATTGCATTAAAATTTCATAAAAAAAAATTAATATTAAATAATAAATTCTTTTAATATTAAGACACTGCATTGAACAGTAATGCATTAGAGTGAATCCCGAAATTGCATAAAATTGCTAAAAAAAATATTTAATAATAAAATTGTCCTTTAATATTAATGCAGCCGTTAAAAAAATTAATATTTAAATAATAAAATGTCCTTTTATATTAATGCAGCACTGCATTGAACCAGTAATGCATTTAGAGTGAATCCCCGAAAATTGCATTAAAATTGCATTAAAAAAATTAATATTAATAAATAAAATGTCTTTTAATATTAATGTAACACTGCTGAACCAGTAATGCATTTAGAGTGAATCCCTGAAAATTGCATTAAAATGCATTAAAAAAATATATTAATAAATAAATGTCTTTTAATATTATGCAGCACTGCATTGACCAGTAATGCATTTAGAGTGAATCCCTGAAAATTGCATTAAATTGCATTAAAAAAATTAATATTAATAAATAAAATGTCTTTAATATTAATGTACCATGCATTGAACCAGTAATGCATTAGAGTGAATCCCTGAAAATTGCATTAAAATTGCATTAAAAAAATAATATTAATAAATAAATGTCTTTTTAATATAATGACA
>NW_028259030.1:0-3868 GCF_024713525.1 Acromyrmex echinatior
CTTTTCCCCAATAACACCGCAACACATACTTCTAAAATTTTTTCTCATACTACGTTTTAAAAACTTTTTTTCTTTTTCTACGTTTTCAACTACAAATTTTATACTCTTTTCATCGTTTTTTTCACATCTCTCCCTTTTAACATTTTTTTTTCAACGTTTTAACAACGTTTTTCCGTACTTTTCGTTAATAAAATTTACCCAAAAAAACTTTACCCCCCTTTAAAATTTCATATTTTTAATTTTTAAAAACCCCTACTACTTTTTCACCTTTATACACGTTGTTTTTCTACGTTTATAAACATCATAAACGTTTTACAACTTTTTTACCACATACTACTTTATCAACTTTTTAAAATACTTTTATCATTACAAGGAAGGGAAAAAAATACAAAATACTTTAAAAAAATTTTTTATTTAAAAATTCTTTTGCAAACCCCCATTTTTATATTTTTTTAATACATTTTGTAACGGGCCAATTCTTTTCTGTTCCCAAAAAGTATAAAAATTAGTAACTCAATTAGATAAAGTTCCGTGTTTTTTTTTTCTAAAATGCATCCAGGTTTTCAAAAGTACTGGGGTTTTTCCTCACTCCGAAACTTTTCCCCCACCCCCGTTGTTTTCCCCCCGCGTCCCTTGACATACACGACCCGCTCAATAAAAATTTTATTTTTATAATTAAGTAAAAAAAAAACCCATATTCGATCAAAAAACATCTTTTTTCCTAAATTTTCGGTTTGAATTTTTTATACATACGTCATAGACAATTCTATAAGCCACGCAAAAGTCCCCCTTTTCAATCTTTAAAAGCAATCTGGATGGAAAAAACAGTGGGGGTTATAAAATTTTGTTTAAATTTTTTGTTCTCGTTCCCTTAAAAACGTTTCAAATTGTTGATTTACGATTCTTATTGTTGATCAAACGGTTTTCCAAAATTTTTTATAAAACCTTGGGGAAAGTTTTCTGAAGTCGGCCGCTTGATTTTATGCGAAAATGCAAAATTGTTTTTTCTACGTATCCAACAGAGTAATCTTACCGCAAAACATGTTGAGATTCATCGATTTTTCCGTAGAAAAAATTTTTATATTACACTTATGCAAATCGTATCTAACGTGGTCCACAACTGCCGTACATCGCGTTTTCACACCGAGAAGAATTTATCACTTCATCTGTTAAACTTAAATTATCACCGAAAAATGCTTTACTATTGTAATCATGTACCCACTAACACATGTTGATAGTATTAGTGAACTACAATCAAAACATTTATGACAATTACAACAATATTAAACCATCGTCGAATGTCTATCGAATCACTGTCAAAAACATCTTTCAATTAATGTCAAACATCTATCGAACCGTTATTGAATGTCTATCGCACCACTTTTAATCCTAACTATACACACTGATTCCCAGAACCTCAACTTCAATTTCTAAATCGAGATCTTTTCGTATTTCTTTTCTTTTTCTTTGAACCAACAGTCGTCGAACGTAACCGCCATGTATCGTGTTCAACGAATAGAACCATATCAACGTCGACAAGATGTCCGAAATTGACCCGAGTATGATAAAACATCGCGTCACGCGTATGTAAAACGTATGCACGTACGTACATACTACACATAGCGTAACATTCTTCATTTTAAGGACTTACAAAATTAGCAGAAATATGACAGTGGTCTGTCAGACTGACGTAACTTTGGTGTATATTTTTTTAACATTACGTTCAAAGTTAAATAACTGACACACTAATATCAATGGAGTAATATATTACACAACGTCCTGGATTTTAATCGAGTCCACTTTCAATGCAAATTTCCTTTCACAAAGATTTGTGATTAATTTTCACCCTGCGGGCCTTGTACAGATTTTCTTTATTATAGGTATTTATATTTTCTCAGCTATATATTTAGTATTTTTATTATTATTATTAAATCCTCACTTCTAACAAGCTATGCTTTAATAACGTTTATTATTTCCAAATCTGTGCAGTTCTGAATATTTTTGTTAAATCATACAGTGCTCATCTTAAATATATTAGATATCATATTAGATTTATTATTGTACATAATGCTGCTTTATTATGTATTTTTATATTATTAATATTTTTAACTGTTTTATACGATTTTAGACATTTTGCTCATTGGGTAACTAAAAAAGATATTGAAAAATTGCAAATGGTAGAGGACTCAGTTTTTTTATAGAATAACACTATATGATTAATATGGTTTATTTCAGTTTTAAAAACCTGTATATGTACTTTCCCACATATACACATATATGGTGTTCTAAAATTCGAACAAAGTATTAAAAAGCAGAAAATCCAAAAATTAAGTTAAAAATTTTTTTGAAAAATTTTTTTTTTTAGGCAGAATTTTTGAAAATCGATTCAAATATACGGTTACAGTTTTTTTAAATTAAATCATTTAATTAGGGTGCGCTGAAATATCGCTTACTTACCCCTATAATACTATTCCGCATTTTCAACCCCATCGGAGGAAACCCCTAAGCATGTCTGTAAAAAAAAACCTTTATTAAACAAAAATTACTGTTAAAATAATAATTACAAGAAACTTTTTCACTTAATCTTTCGGAACTTTCTTCTGAGTAGTGGGGTGCTGGCAAAGTTTTTCTGCAAACAATATAAAAAAAAACAGAAAATCGGGAAATGGCTTTATTTTTTTTTAGATATTTTTTTTTTTTAGAAATATTTGCCTTTTTGATCACATTTTTTTGCTACCCCCGAACCAATTTTCAAAGCATTTTTTTTCACTCTGAACTGTAACCTCAAAAATCAGTGTAAAAATTTTTTCAACAGCTGCTTTTTGGGGACTGGCCCAAAAACGCTCACCAACGCCTCTTTCTTTTATGTTTGGGGGAAAAAAAAAAAATCATGGTTTATAAATAAGGGGAAAACAACAAAAGTCATCAGCACATTTTTTTTGGTAAAAAAAACAAGTTTTCGTGGTTTTGGACAGCTGGCATTTTTATGATGAAGGGGTGATGTTGGGGTGATTCGGGTTTTTTCTACGAATTCATTTATGATTTCTGACAAAAAATTGTTTATCTAAACTTATTTACAGCCCCTTCGATCCTCTAAATCCATTGCCCCAAAGCCCCGGGATAACTGAAGAAAACAACAACCATTTTTTCTTGGGAGCACTGCGTGAAAAAAACAACTTTTGGGGTTTGGTTTTTGTTTTTTTTGAAAAAACCCCAAAAGTGGTTTTTTTTTTCTTTTGGGCTCAACAATCCTAGACCCCCCCCCTGTTTCCCCATACCGATTTGTAGACCAAATTTGATCGACCTCGGTTGAATTTCTTTTAGCATTTTTTTTGCTCCATTTAACACGAGCCTGTTTTTTGGGGCTTCCGGGCAAATTGTGTGGGATCCAACGATTGCAAAAATTTCCGTACGCTCATGCAAATAAATTCAAAAAACGTATGTAGCTCGTCATGCCTAAGGGGTCCTGTCCTCCCGTATGTTAACCCCCTCTCGCTCAAAACATTTAAAGCACAGCTCAACATTTTTTGGCAACAAAAGACGTGATGGGCACCTTCAGAATTCCGTTCAAAAAAAAGGTTCCGCTGAATTCCAAACCAATTTTAAACAGTCCTTGGTGGGGTTTTTATCCCCCCAAAAGCCAATGAAGTCGATCTCTTTTTTCGGAATTAATTATGTTGAAAAATATTGCCCAAATTTTTTCGCGAAAAATTTTTTCCACAAAAGTAACTTTTTTTTAAATACTATCAAAAAAAACTTTGGGTTGGGTACAAAAATGCCAATGAATTTTAAATTAAAAAAGTCTAATTTTACGGATGTGAAGTCAAACATTTGGGCACTGGAAAAATTTTAATTGCAGAAACTTTTT
>NW_028259031.1:0-3857 GCF_024713525.1 Acromyrmex echinatior
ATATACAATAAAAATTAAAAATGCAATTTTTTTGATTAAAATTAATTTTTTGTATGCAATTAATGCATTTTTGGGATTCACTTAAATGCATTATTTCCAATGCAGTGTAATTAAAATTAAAATGAATTTTTATTAAAATTTTTTATGCATTTTAGCAATTTTTGGGGATTATAAATGCATATCTTCAATGCAGTGATACATTAAAATTAAAAATGCAATTTTTTGGATTAAAGTTATTTTTTTATGATTTATGCAATTTTGGGGATTCACTTAATGCTATTCAATGCAGGTTACATTAAATAAATGCAATTTGGATTAAAATTTATTTTTTTTTGCATTTAATCAATTTTTGGGTCACTCTAAATGCATTATTCTCATGCTGATACATTAAAATTAAAAGAATTTTTTGGATTAAAAGTTATTTTTAATGCAATTTAATGCAATTTTGGGATCACTTTATGCATTATTTGCCAAGCAGTGTACATAAAATAAAAAGCAATTTTTTTGGATTAAAATTTATTTTTATGCATTTTAATGCAATTTTTGGGGATTACCTAAGCATTTTCCAATGCAGTGTACATTAAAATAAAAATGAATTTTTTGGATAAAATTAATTTTTTTTTTGCAATTTTAAGCATTTTTGGGATTCACTCTAAAGCTTATTTCAAGCAGGTACTTAAATAAAAATGCATTTTTTTGATTAAAAATTTTTTTTATGAATTTAATGCAATTTTTGGATCACTCTAAATGCATTATTCTATGCAGTGTACATTAAAATTAAAATGATTTTTTTGATTAAAATTATTTTTTTATGCATTTTAAGGAATTTTTGGGGATTCACTCTAATGCATTATTTTCAATGCATGTAATTAAAATTAAAATGCAATTTTTTGATTAAAATTAATTTTTTTTTATGCAATTTTAATGCAAATTTTTGGGGATTCACTCTAAATGCATTATTTGTGCAATGCATGTATTAAAATAAAAGCAATTTTTATTAATTAATTTTTTTAATGCAATTTAATGCAATTTGGGATTCACTCTAAATGCATTATTCCAATGCATGTACATTAAAATAAATGCAATTTTTGGATTAAAAATTATTTTTTTTAATGTAATTTTAATGCAATTTTGGGGATTCACTTAATGCATATTTGCGCAATGCATGTTACATAAAATTAAAATGCATTTTTTGGATTAAAATTTATTTTTTTTATTGCTATTTTGCAATTTTTTGGGGTTCACTTAAATGCTTATTTCCATGCTGTACATAAATTAAAAGAAATTTTTTTGATTAAAAATTATTTTCTTATGCAATTTAGCAATTTTTTGGGGATTCACTCTAAATGCATTATTTCTTCAATGAGTGATACTTAAAATTAAAATGCAATTTTTTGGATTAAATTAATTTTTTTTAATGCAATTTTAATGCAATTTTTGGGATTCACTTAATGCAGTTTCTCATGCAGTGTACATTAAATTAAAGACAATTTTTTGGTTAAAAATTAATTTTTTAATGCATTTTAATCAATTTTTGGATTCACTCTAAATGCATTATTTCTTCAATGCAGGATACATTAAAATTAAAGTGCATTTTTTGCATTAAAATTATTTTTAAATGCAATTTAATGCATTTTGGGGATTCCCTTAAATGCATTTCTTCAAGCAGTGATACATTAAATTAAAAAGCAATTTTTTGGATTAAAATTTAATTTTTTATGCATTTTAATGCATTTTTTGGGATTCACTCTAAATGCATTATTTCTCAATGCAGTGTACATTAAAATTAAAAATGCAATTTTTTGGATTAAAATTAATTTTTTTTAATGCAATTTTAATGCAATTTTTGGGATTCACTCTAAATGCATTATTGCTCAATGCAGTGTTACATTAAATAAAATGCAATTTTTTTGGATTAAAATTATTTTTTTTATATGCAATTTAATGCAATTTTTTGGGGATTCACTCTAATGCATTATTTCTCAATCAGTGTTACATTAAAATTAAAAATGCAATTTTTTGGATTAAAATTTATTTTTTTTATGCATTTTAATGCAATTTTTTTGGGGATTCACTCTAAATGCATTATTGCCATGCAGTGTTACATTAAAATTAAAATGCAATTTTTTTGGATTAAAAATTTATTTTTTTTATTGCTATTTAATGCAATTTTTGGGGATTCACTCTAAATGCATTATTTCTTCAATGCAGTGTACATTAAATTAAAAATGCAATTTTTTTGGATTAAAATTAATTTTTTTTATGCAATTTTAATGCAATTTTTGGGGATTCACTCTAAATGCATTATTTCTCAATGCAGTGATACATTAAAATTAAAATGCAATTTTTTGATTAAAATTAATTTTTTTAATGCATTTTAATGCAATTTTTGGGGATTCACTCTAAATGCATTATTTTCAATGCATGATACATTAAAATTAAAATGCAATTTTTTGATTAAAATTAATTTTTCTTAATGCAATTTTAATGCAATTTTTTGGGGATTCACTCAAAGCATTTACTCAATGCTGTTTTAAAAATTAAAAGCTTTTTTGGGTTTAAAAATTTTTTTTTTATTCTTTTTAAACAATTTTTTGGGGATTACTCAATGCTTATTTTTTTAACAGAAAATTTAAAAAAATCATTTTTTTGGTTAAAAATTTTTTTTTTTTTGCAATTTTAATGCAATTTTTTGGGGGTTCCTCTAAAAGCTAAATTTCCAATCAGTTTTACATTAAATTTAAAAGCAATTTTTTTTGGGAAAAAAAATTTTTTTTTTTTATTTTTATTTAATGAAATTTTTTTGGGGTTTTACTCAAAAACATATGGCAAGCATGTTAATAAATTAAAAATGCAATTTTTTTTTATTAAAAATTATTTTTTTTTTTTGCATTTTTTGCAATTTTTTGGGGTTCACTCTAATCATTTTTTCCAATCGTGATACTTAAAAAAAAAATGCAATTTTTTTTATTAAAATTTAAATTTTTTTTAATAAAAAATTTAAAAAGAATTTTTTTTTATTACTCAAAGCATTTTTCTTCATGCAGTGATAATTTAAAAAAAAAATGCAATTTTTTTTGATAAAAATTTAAATTTTTTTAAAGCAATTTTAAAGCAATTTTTTTGGGGGTTTTCCCAATGCTTATTTCTCATGCGGTACATTAAAATTAAAAATCAATTTTTTTGGGTTAAAAATTAAATTTTTTTAAAGCCTTTTATGAATTTTTTTTTGGATTCCTCTAATGCATATTTTTTAATGGGATACATTAAAAAAAAAGCAATTTTTTTTTATTAAAATTTTTTTTTTTTTGCAATTTTAAAGCAATTTTTTTGGGGTTCCCTAATGCAATTGCGCAATCGTTTACATTAAATTAAAAAATGCAATTTTTTGGTTAAAAAAATTTTTTTTTTTACTATTTAAGCATTTTTTTTGGGTTCACTCTAAAAGCTAAGTGCCAAAAGCAGGTTTCATTAAAAATTAAAAAGCAATTTTTTTGGATTTAAAAAATTTTTTTTTTTATTGCTATTTTATTTAAATTTTTTTTGGGGTTCACCTTTAAAAGCTTTTTCTTTCAATGCGTGATACAAAAAAAAAAAAATTTCAATTTTTTTTTCATTAAAATTAATTTTTCTTTAAAATTAAAGCAATTTTTTTGGGGGTTCACTTAAAACTTTTTCTTAAAAGCATGATCTTAAAATTAAAAGCAAAATTTTTTTTGCCTTAAAAAAAATTTTTTTTTGCAATTTTTTTGCAATTTTTGGGGCCTCAAATGCATTATTTTTCAATGTTGTTAAAATTAAATTTAAAAGCAATTTTTTTGGATTAAAATTAATTTTTTTTAATGCCAAAAAATTTT
>NW_028259032.1:0-3721 GCF_024713525.1 Acromyrmex echinatior
GAAAGCCTAAAAAAAGAGCGGGGCCCGAGAAACCCCAAAGGAAAACCCGGAAATAGCCCCATAGGCACCGGAATCCGAAAAACCCGGGGGGAGGGCATGGTTTTTCTGTGGGGGCGGGGGGAATCTTGGCCGACCCCTTTCCCCCCACGGAATAAAGGGGCGCCCCCTACCGTAAGTCAAGCTCATCCGATGTCCAAAAGAGGGAAACCCCGGGTTTCGGGGCCTTAAAAACCAACCTTACACAGGTGCACAGACATCGAAAACGATCGCGGAAAGGAGCCTGGTTAGAAAACAATGTTTTTCCTCCGACCCAAGTGAGGTTTTTCTTTCGAAATAGTCCGAGCTCGCAGAGGCTCGGACGGGGGTTTCGAAAACGGTTTTGAGTGGCCCGGGGTCGGAAACCCCCCCCGGGGCCCCGCCCGGAAGCTCTGCTCGAATTTTGCAAAACCCCGCCTTTTGGGGTCGGGATTACCGGAGAAAGGGATGAGCATTTGGCTTCGGAACCGAGACCCTTCCCGCGCTCGGCCAAGGCGGGCAGATAGGTCGAGTTCAGGGGTTGCGGTTGGGCGAGACTACCTCGTAAGCCCTTCCCCTTTTGAGGAATGGGGGGCGGTCTCAAGGGGAAAGCGCCCGGGGGGTTGTTAAAAATCCCTCACCCGCAAATTTTTCGATCGGGGAGAAAAAGGGGTTTTTATCAAAAAGGGCCCCGGAAAGTTTTGGGCGAGCTCCCCGTTTTGGGCTGGCCCCGCCGAAGGCCTAGGTTTCCAAAAAAAACCCGAAGACCCATTTTGGCCTTTGGCCGACATTTCCCCCGCGCCGTTGGGTTACGTTCCGGCTTGGGAAATTTTGCAGAGAAGGGAACGGGTTAGCCACACCCGTGGGTTGGGGATCTTTTACGGGGCCGCAGTGAAAATCTCGCTTTTTCAACGAGTCTCGCATTTTTTTTGCATGGTGGGGTTTCCCCCACCCCGATTTCTCCCTTTTTGGGTTTGGGCTAAGTCAAAAAACGAAACCGCCAGGACGAGGGGGAGCAACCCGGGGTGCCCGGTTTTTAAAAATTTGCCTCGGGATCGGCCCCTGGCATAGGGGCGTTCGGGCCAATTTCCCGCAACGGGGGTTTTTGCTGCGCCCAGGAGGGCGGGGTTGTTCTCTATGGGCCCCATTTTTCCCCCGGGCCCCCCCACGGCGCGGCGAGGGGGCGTCGAGACGGGCAGCAGGATCAAAGGGTGGTTCGAAGAAGTCCCCAAAAATTTTTTACGGTTCGGGGGGGGAAAAGATCCGGTAACCGCGACGTTGACCGTGTTTTTGCCCAAAATTTTTTTTGCGGCGCTGGACCACCCAACCTGCTTGTTCTTACGGGATATCGAATTTTTCGGGGGGCCCCTTGCCCTTGCGACGCGCGCGAAGAGGGCGGGGAGACCCCACCGGCCGATATCCGACTTACGATCGGGGATTCCCGGGAAATTTTTCGCCTGTAGGGCCAATGGGCGTTTTGCCGTTATGGGTTTCCGCGTCCAGCGCGAATTTACAGGGCCCGCACATACTGGCCCCCGGCAATCCTGGTGCGCCCTCGAAGATGTGAGTCCGCCCTACGGGGCAATGAAAAAGGGGTATCGATCTCAATCGGGGGGCCAGTTCCGGTGCGGGCGCAGCCTTGGGGCGACAGAAGGAAAGGGTCGTATAAAGTTCCCAAAAAACCGCCGACAGGCCCTTCGCAACCGAAAAGCCGTTTCCTTTGAGGGTGGGGGGCCGATCCGGGGATAGGCCACCCCCAGTGCTTTACAGGGCCCCCCGGAATTGTCAAAAAACCCCTCCTTACGCCCCAGGCCGACAGTGGGTCAGCGTAATGCGAATTCGGTTCCATCACGACAGGGGGCCCGGGGATGCGTCTGGGAGGCGAGGATCTTTCAGCGTTCGGCGGGCGAACATCGAATCCCAAAGGGGCGGGGTTGGCCTTTTAGTGGCAAAATCGTGGATGCGCCGGGCCCATTGTCGGGAAGGGGGGGAGGGGGGGGGCGGGATTCAAGAGCGATTTCTTTGGGCCGTCCCCCGGGCCAGCACCGCTGGCTGCCTAGATGCAAAAAACCCAATCCTTTTTGTTTTATAACCGAATCGGTCGGGGCCGCTTGCCCGTGCCGCGCCACGATATTTTATGCATGGGGGGTTTGGCCCGTGACCACGGGGGAATGACAAAGTTCCCGACGGGGAAATTTTCGGTAGCCCGGGACCCAATTCGTTGGTTTGGGGGTCGGGGTGGGACGTTATCTTCCCCGATCGTTGTAACGGCCCGCGTCGCCAGCCCGCAGGTCGAACATATCTGGTCGCTTTAGAAAAAGCCCAGCGATGTTTCCGGTGGTGCCGGCGGAGTTGTATCGTCTGGCGGGGTGTCACCTCTTATCGGCCAAAGGGGCCGCGGCGGGTACGCACCTGGGCGAACTTGGGTGATCATTTTTTGGCTCTCTTCGTTACGGGTCTGGTAGGGGGACATTTCCCAAGGGGAATCGGGCCCCTCCTTTGGGGAAAGAGAGCGCCTTGCTTGGGGGAGCACGAAACCGTCCCTATGGCCAGCGGGCGGCGGCTTGCCGGAAAGAATCGCTGAGGTCTTTTAAAAGGGGCACCTTGCGGGGATCCGCAATCGCGCGCGGCCCGTTTTAAAGATTGGGGTCAGGGATTCCCCGGAGGCGGACCTCGACGGAGGATGGGTGACGGGGGGAAGCCCGTTTTTGGCCCCCCCCTCGAAGGGGCCCCCCAGCGCTAGTTCAGGGGGACCCCCCCCCCCTAAGCGCAATTTCGGCCCAAGTCATGGTTTTTGGGCTCCCCATTCTTTACCGAGTGTCCCCCTTTCCCCGGCGCATTCCGCCACACACGGGCTGCAATGGCCGGCAGCCGCCCCGAGGGCCATGAAAAACGCAAACCCTATTGTAAGACGTTGGCCCCGGCCCGCCCCGGGGTGGAGGCCGGGAGAAAGTCCTGTGATTAGAAAAATGCGAGTTATGATGCCCGCGTTGGTGCTGTCCCCCGTCAGAAAAGGGTTTTGCGGGGGTTTTCGCCCTGCCGGCAGCCTGCATTGCCCGGGGCCCGGGGTTTCAGGGGCGAAAGTCGGCAAAAGAAAGGCTGTAAGACGGGCGACGTCGGGGTTCCCCTTGTTCCGGGAGCTTCAGAGTTTGCTGGTTTTGGGGTGAAGCCGCAAAAATCGTGCTTACGCCCCCGGGTATACGGTTCCCGGGAAAACTCTGGCCAGATTTCCGCTGGGGGCCGCCGTGGCCGAAGTGAATGTTTTGGAAAACGGGGCGGCAATGGAGCCCCACTTGGCGCCGGGTGCTGGGGTTCGGGAGCCGCAAGGGCCCGGGGGCGAAGGCTTGGGGCAAGTTCGGAAAGGGTTTGCCGGGCCCGAAATTTGGCCAATTCAAAACTCCCTGAGCAAAATTTCGTTTTGGCCGAAAACCGCCCCCCAATGCCGTCAGGAGATGCGCTGCGGGGCCCCAAATTTCCCCTCACGGTGGAGAAAAGTCGGCTTCGCAAAGGGGGCCTGGGCGAAAGTCGGCGGGCCATGTCCCCGGCTTTCTGTGCGGAGAAAAACCGCAGCGACGTTCAAACGCAATGATGCCTCCTAGCGGCGACTGCCCTGCGCGTCTTCCAAAGGCCCCCGTGGCGCATTGTGGCAGCGTCAATTGCGGCCTCTGCTGGAAAAATTTGCTCGGGACAGCATCGAGATTTTCGA
>NW_028259033.1:0-3719 GCF_024713525.1 Acromyrmex echinatior
CAGGGGATTCACTCTAAAATTTCTTCCCGGTTCAATGCAGGGGGCCCCGCATTTAAAAATTAAAAAAAACAATTTTATTTATTTTAAAAATTAATTTTTTTTTTAAAGCAAATTTTAAAGCAATTTTTTAGGGGATTCACTCTAAAAGCATTACTGGTTTTAAACCAAATTCTGCATTTATTAAAAGGGCAATTTTATTTTTTAAATTTAAATTTTTTTTTTAAAAGCAAATTTTTAAAGCCCAAATTTTTAGGGGTTCCTCAAAAGCATTACTGGTTCAATGCGTGCTGCTTAAAATTAAAAGGACAAATTTTTTTTATTAAAAATTAATTTTTTTTAAACAATTTTTAAAAAGCAAGGTTTTTGGGGGGTTCAAACCCAAATGCTTACCCGTTTTTGGGAGTTTCTGCTTAAATTAAAAAGGGCAAATTTATTTTTTTAAAAATTAAATTTTTTTTTAAAAGCAATTTTTAATGCAATTTTCCCGGGGATTTACTCTAAAAAGCAAATTTCTGTTCCAAAGCAGTGCTGCATTTATTAAAAAGGGCAATTTTATTTATTTAAATTTAAATTTTTTTTTTTTTTTCAATTTTTTAAAAATTTTTCAGGGGGGATTTCCCCTTTAAAAGCATTAAATGGTTCAAAGGGAGTTTCTGCAATTTAAAATTTAAAAGGCCCAAATTTTTTTTTATTTAAATTTATTTTTTTTAATGAATTTTTTTTGAATTTTTCCCGGGATTCACTCTAAAAACTTACTGTTCAAAGCTTTCTGCCTTTTAAAATTTAAAAAAGGGCAATTTTTTTTTATTTTAAAAATTAATTTTTTTTTTAAAGGGGAAAAAAATTTTTAAAGCAATTTTTTAGGGATTCCCCTCTAAAAAGCTTTCGGTTTTAATATTTCCCGCTTAATTTAAAAGGGCAATTTTTTTATTTAAAAATTAATTTTTTTTTAAAGCAAATTTTAAAAAGCAATTTTTTCAGGGGGTTCACCCAAAAGCTTACCCGGGTTTTTGCTGCTGCATTAATATTAAAAGGACAATTTTTTTTTTATTTAAAATAATTTTTTTTTTGATGGGAATTTTAATGCAATTTTCAGGGGGTTCACTCTAAAAGCTTCCCGGTTTTAAAGCAGTGTGCATTAAAAATTAAAAAATTTTTTTATTTAAAAATTTTAATTTTTTTTTTAAAGCATTTTTTAAAGCAATTTTTTTAGGGATTCACTCTAAAAACTTTGGTTCAATGCAAATGCGCATTAAAATTAAAAGGAAAAATTTTTTTTTTTTTTAAATATTTTTTTTTTTAATGCAATTTTAAAAGCAAAATTTTTAGGGGATTTTACTCTAAATGCATTTCTGTTTCCCTGCGTGGGCATTTTTAAATTAAAAGGACAAATTTTTTTTATTTAAAAATATTAATTTTTTTTTTAAAGCAATTTTAAAGCAATTTTCAGGGATTCACTCTAAATGCCCTTAAATGGTTCAATGCGTGCTTTCTTTTTAAAATTAAAAAGGACAATTTTTATTTTTTTTAAAAATTAAATTTTTTTTTAAAGCAATTTTTAAAGCAATTTTTCCCCGGGGTTTACTCTAAATTTCCTTACTGGGGTTTAATTTCAGTTTGGCCCGGGATTAATATTTAAAAAACAATTTTTTTTTATTTTAAAAATTTTTAAATTTTTTTTAATGCAATTTTTTTAAAGCAATTTTCAGGGATTCACTCTAAAACATTTTCTGGTTTTAAAGCAATGCTGCATTTTAATTATTAAAAGGGCAAATTTTTTTTTATTTTAAAAATTAATTTTTTTTAATGGGAAATTTTAAAAGCAATTTTCCCCGGGGGTTCACTCTAAAAAGCTTACTGGTTCAATCATTTCCCCGGGATTAATATTTAAAAAGGGCAATTTTATTTATTTAAATATTTAATTTTTTTTTAATTTCAATTTTTAATGCAATTTTCCCGGGGGGTTACTCTAAATGGCCTTCCTTTGGGTTTAATGCAGTGCTTCCTTAATATTTAAAAAGGAAAAATTTTATTTATTTTAAAAATAATTTTTTTTTTTGCCTTTTAAAAGCAATTTTCAGGGGGTTCACTTAAATTCCTTACTGGTTCCAATTTAGTGCTGCAAAAATTTTTTAAAAAAACCCAAATTTTTAATTTTTTTTAATATTAAAATTTTTTTTAATTTCTTTTTAAATTTTCCAAATTTTTGGGGGTTTTACTCTAAAAGCATTACGGTTCAATGCAGTGCTTTTTAATTTTTTAAAGGGAAAATTTTTTTTTTTTAAATATTAATTTTTTTTTTTAAAGCAATTTTTTAAAGCAAAATTTTCCCGGGGGTTTTTACTCTAAACCCTTAAATGGTTCCCCCAATGCAGTGCTGCAAAAATATTAAAAGGACAATTTTTTTTTTATTTTTAAAAATTTAAATTTTTTTTTTTGCAATTTTAAAAGCAATTTTTTTAGGGGGTTCCCTCAAAGGCATTACTGGTTCAATGCAGTCTTCCCTTAAAATTAAAAGGGAAAAATTTTTTTTATTTTTAAAAATTAATTTTTTTTAATGCCCAATTTTTTTAAAGCAAAATTTTTTAGGGGAAAACACCCCCTAAAAAGCCTTACTTTTAAAGGGAGTGTTTTATTAATATTTTAAAAAACAATTTTTTTTTAATTTTTAAAATTAAAATTTTTTTTAAAAGCCAATTTTTTTGCAATTTTTTTAGGGGGGTTTTACCCTAAATGCCTTACTGGTTTTAAAGCAGGCCCCGCATTTTAAATTTTAAAAAGGGCAATTTTTTTTATTTAAAAATTAAATTTTTTTTTAAAGCAATTTTTTGCAAATTTTTAGGGGTTCAACCCCAATGCATTACTGGTTTTAAAGGGAAATCTTTCATTAATATTTAAAAAGGCAATTTTTTTAAATTTAATATTAAATTTTTTTTTTTATGCAATTTTTAAAAGCCTTTTTTAGGGGGTTTCCACTCTAAATTCTTTACCTGTGTTTTTTTTTTTTTTTTTTTTTTTTTTTGGGTTTTTGTTTAGGGGGGTTTTTCTTTTTTGGTTTCAATGCAGTGCGGCCCTTAATAAATTTAAAAAGGAAAATTTATTTATTTTAAAAATAAATTTTTTTTAAAGCAATTTTTTGCAATTTTTTTAGGGTTTTACTCTAATGCATTCCCGGGGGCAAAGCGTGTTCCTTATATTAAAGGGAATTTATTTATTTAAATATTTAATTTTTTTTTTAAGCAATTTTTTAAAGCAATTTTTTGGGATTCCTCTAAACTTCGGTTCAAGCGTTTATTAATTTAAAAAACAAATTTTTTTTATTTAAAATTTTAAATTTTTTTTTTGCAATTTTTTAAAGCATTTTTAGGGAAATTTACTCTAAAGCATTAAATGGTTCCCTGCAGTGCTTGGAATTTTAATTTTAAAAGGGCAATTTTTTTTTTTTAATATTAATTTTTTTTTAAAGCAATTTTAAAGCAATTTTCAGGGGGTTCCCCTCTAAAAGCCTTTCTGGTTCCCGGGGTGCTGCATTAATAAATTTAAAAAGGCCAAATTTTATTTATTTTAATTTTTAATTTTTTTTTAAAGCCCTTTTTTAATTTCATTTTCAGGGGATTCACTCTAAATGCATTCTTGGGTTTTTCCTTCTGCATTATATTAAAGGACCATTTATTTTTTTTAAAAAATTAATTTTTTTTAAAGCCATTTAAAGCATTTTC
>NW_028259034.1:0-3705 GCF_024713525.1 Acromyrmex echinatior
TGCAAAGGATGGAAAAAGGAATGGAAAAATTGGCCCTTTTTTTGGGCCAACACTGAAATTAAAAAAGTAATTGGGTATGCCAACTTAATAAGTAGAAAAATAGCGCCAAACCCCATTTTTAGAAACTGAAAAATTAAAATTTTTGATTAACCTTGTTAAAAAGGGCAGGAACAAGATAAAAAGGTTTTTTAAATCGTGGCGGTACAAAAAGCAATGCTTCGCGATGCTGTATTTGCTGCTTTGAGCGGAAATTTTAAAGAAATATCGCAAATGTTTTTCACTGCCGGGGTTTTTTTGGGAAACTCAACGCGCTTCGTATCTACGGGTTTTTTAAAACCAAAATTTTTCGCCCATATTTAATAACGATATAATCCTAATGTATTTTTTCTTTTCATATTAATAAATTTTTTTAAAAAAGGTTTTTAAGTGGGAAAGTAATAAATTAAACAAAAACCCAATCTTTTTAAAAGATTATCATTTTCTGGGGAAACCCCGGGGATAAAAATTTTAATTTTTTTTAAAAAAATAATTTATGTTTATTACTTAAAAATATTCATTTTTTCATTTTTAACCCCCCTTTTTTTAAAATTTTTCCCTTAAAAAATTTAAAAAACTTTTCAAAAATTTTTTGTAAAATTAAACTTTATTTTCCCGGGTTTTAAAATTTTTGTTTCAAACAAAGAAAATAATTTTAGACCCCAAAAAAAACCGGCAAAACCCTCAAACAAGCTATTATAACCCCCCTATAAAGCTGGTTTAATAGCTCTGATTCATTTTTTATTCTATTAATTTTTTTTCAATAAAAACCCCACCGCCAAATACTTGGGAAGGAAAAACCCCCAAAAATTATCTCGATTAATTGGCATTTTTTGTTTGTGTAATTTTTTCTCCCCGTTTTTAATGTCAAAATGCGTCCCTTGTTAAAAAGTAATTTGGGAATACCCCCTTTTTTTTACTTCGCTATGCCGGAGGGAAAGTCGATGCCCCCTCAATGAAAAAGTAATTTTCGATTTCTAGTAAAATGGGTTGGCTAGAGTTTCAAAAGAAGACCAGAATACAACAAAAAGGTTTTCTTGTAATTTGGATATATCTGCTTTTTAAAATCTAATTTTTAACCCTTTTAAAAGATATAGAGACGGAAGATTTGAGATCGTTACCGGGGGGGGGGGGGTTAAAATCCAAAAAAAGATTTTCAATTTTATATGCAAATTTTAAAAAAATATTTTTTTCCCGCTCTTTTCTAGTAAACCCAATTTCAATATTGGTTTTTTGTTAAATTTAACCCAAAAACCCCAAAAAATGTTTTCCAAAAAAACAAATTTTTTTGGTTTTAAATTTCCCCCCGTTCCCTGCACAGGCATTTAAATTTTATGGAATTGGGGCATTAAAAATTTTATTTTTTTTTGGGGCATCCAAAAACGTCAGAGAGAAAAACAGCTTGCCAAAAATTTTTAGGTTTCCTCCTGTGGTTTTTTAAAACTGAAGTTTTTTTTTTTTAAATAATTAAATTTCGTAGGTACCATGCTTTTTCCCAAAACCCCCCGTCCCCAAGACTCATCCTTTTTTACAATCGTTCTATGTTAAATTAAAATTTAGTAGATTTAATATTTTTTACATTTTAGAGGTAAAGCGTAATGATTGGGATATAAACCCATAATATCAAAACTTTAAAAAAATTTGCTACTTAATAATCCTGGGTTAAAAAGAAAAAACGTTTCGGCCCTTTTAAATTTTTCTGCAACTGTTTTTAGCCCCATTCCTTTATTATAAAAACTTTAATCCTGCTATTAATTTAAAGATTTGAAAAAGTTTTTCTATAGAAGCAAAAAATTAGCTTCTCTCCAAAAAAGAAAAAATTATCCAAAAAATTTGGGATTCTGTTTTATTTTTGAAAAGAAAATTTTAAAATTTTTTAAAAAAGTACGGAAAGGGAGAAATCTTTATAAAAAATAAACTCAGCACTTTATCTAATATAATAACTTCACAGTTTTTTTTTTTAATTACAAAGAAAAAAATTCTTTTATTTTTTTAGTGGTGAGATTTTTGCAATTAAGTAAAAATAGTTTTTTTGCTTCAAAAATAAAAAAATATAATTTAAATTAAATTATATTTATATAAAATTCGTAAATATTTTTCCAGATTGTTTTATTCAAAAACAAATCGCGTAGATACCCCAGAATCAAAAAAAAAAATACCTTTTTACGTTTGTACCAAAAAAAAAAAGAAGTTTTTTTAAAATTAAAAAAAAATTAAAAGATTTTTTTCTTTTAATCAGTATGAAAGTAGCATTTCATCGGGGAAAGTGCATTTGTTTAAAAAAAAAAATTTGGGGCGGGCTAAACACGAAGAGCCATTAGTTGTCCCCTTTTACAAAAAACCCTATTATAAATTTTTCCCGAATTAAATTTCCCATCGAAATTGTTATTCTTCCCATATATTTCTATTGGTTTTTGATAAAAAAAAATAATTTTCCCGGCGGAAACCTTTCGAAAAAATTTTATAATTTTTTCAGAAAGTGCATATAATATTATACCCTTTTGACAATTTTAAATTAAAAAACTTAAAAAATTTTTTCGATTATAATCATATTTTAAAAATTTTTTGTCCCTTATTATAAAGTTAAACAAATTTTAAAACAAAATAAAAACAGTACCAAAAATCGATTTTTTTTGGAAAAAAAATTTTTCCCCAAGGGGGATCCAACTGATAAATAAGGGTTTAAAACAGAAATTTTTTAAAACTTTTCATTGAAAATTTGGTTTTTTTTTGGGAAAATTTTTTTGTTCAAAACTATTTGTTCGGGTTTTTTTGGATTGGGTTTAAAAAAAAACAAAAAAATTCAAAAAACGATGGGATTTTTTATTTATAAACCCGGGAATTAAATTAAAACCCAAAAAAACCCTTTTGGGGAAAAGGGCCTCATTTCCAATATTTTTTTAATTAAGAATTTTTTTCGTCCTTTTGGGTTTTTTACCAAATTTTGAAAATCCCTTTAAAAGAAAAAAACGGGTCCGGTGGTTTTTCTAACCTTCAAAGGGTTTTTTTCCTTGGGTTTTTCCCCCCAAAATTTTAAAACCCGGTAAATATCCTTTCCTTTTTCCTCGAAAGAAAACCGTTTTCGGGTGGGATCCCCATGAATCCTTTGGGCCCACCGAATGTAAACGGCTAATGGAAATTAATAGGCCCGATTTTTTAAAAAGAAAAAATTTTAAATACCAAAAATAGGTTATTTTTTAAATTTTTAAATTTTTTTTTTAAATTGCATTTTTAAAGTTTAAGGAAACAAACCTCGTTTTAAAATTTTTCCGTTTTAAAATTTTCGTGGGGGGCGCAAAGCCAAAACGCCCAAAAGCAAGTATCTTGTTTAATATTATAAAAGATTAATTTTAATCTTTAAAATTTAAAATTTTGATTTTATTATTTAAAAAATACCTTATTTTTGGCGTTTTGGCTTTTGCTCTTTTTAACCCCCAAATTTTTAAAAAGGCACTTTTTAAGACGATGGGGTTCCCTAACTTTCAAACGAAAAAAAAAAATTAAAATTTCCTTTTTCCCAAATAAAAACATTTTTAAATTTGTTTTCGCCCCGGGGGCCGGTCCCCTTTCCCCTTTTGGGTTAAAAACGGGGTTACTGGGCCCCCCTTTTAATCGACTTCGGTTTTTTCCTTTTTTTTCCCCGCTTTTTTCCTTGCCCCCTCTATTTTT
>NW_028259035.1:0-3437 GCF_024713525.1 Acromyrmex echinatior
TTCTTTTTTCCCCCCCTTCTCCCCTCTCCTTCCCTTTTCCCCCCTTTTCCCCCCCCCCTCCCTCCTTCCTCCTTTCCCCCCCTTTCTTCTCCTCTTCCTCTTTTCTCTCTTTCTTCCCCTTCCCTCCTCTCTTTTTCTTCCTCTCCCCTCTTTTCCTCCCCCCCTCCCCTTTCTTTACCCTCTTCCCCCCCTCTTCTCCCTCCCCTTTTTCTTCTTCCCTCCTTCCTCCTTCTTTTTCCCCTTTCCCTCTCTCCCCCCCCTCTTCCCTTTCCCTCCCTCTTCCTTCTTTCTTCTCCCTCCCCTTTCCTTTCTCTCCCTTTTTTTTCCTCCCCTCCC
The DNA here is from genome assembly GCF_024713525.1 of Acromyrmex echinatior. NCBI lineage: Eukaryota > Metazoa > Arthropoda > Insecta > Hymenoptera > Formicidae > Acromyrmex > Acromyrmex echinatior. Next base: position 337 of record NW_028259035.1, read on the forward strand.
TTTCCTCTCTTCCTTCCCTCCCTTTTTCTCCTCTTCCTTTCCCCTCCCCTTTCCTTTTTTCCTCCCCCCTCTCTTTCCTTCCCCCCCCTCTCCTTTCCCCCCCTTTTCTTTCCCCCCCTCTTTCTCTTTCCCCTCTCTTTCCCTTCTCCTTTTCCCCCCTCTCTCTCTTCCCCTCCCCCCCCTCCCCCCTTTCTCCCCTTTTCTCTTCCCCCCTCTCCTTTCCCCTCTCCTTCTTCTCCCCCCTCTCCCCTTTCTTCCTCCCCCTCCCCTCTCCTTCCTTTTTCTCTTCCCTTTTCCCTTTCTCTCTCTTTCTTCCTTTCTCTCCTTTTCCTCTTCCTCTCCTTCTTTCCCTTCCCCCCCCCCCTTTCCCCTTTTTCCCCCTCTTTCTTCCTTTTCCTCCCTCCTTTTTCCCTCCTCTTCCTTCCCCCCCTTCCCTTTCCTTCCTTTTTTTTCCCTTTTCCCCCCTTTCCCCTCTTCCTTTTTTCCCCTCTCCTCCCCCCTTCCCCCCCCCCTTTTTTCCTTCCCTTCTTTTCCCCCCCCCCTTTTTTCCCCCCCCCTTTCCCTTTCTCTTTCCCCCCTTTCCTCTTCTCCCTCTCCTTTCTCCCCCTCCTCCCTTTCCTTTTCTCTCCCTTCTTCCTTTTCTTTCCCCTTTCCCCCTTCTTCCTTCCCCCCCTTCCCCCCTCCCTCCCCTTTCCCCCTTCTCTCTCTCCCCTTTCCCCTCCCCCTCCCCCCTCTCTCTTCTTTTTTCCTCTTTCCCTCCCCCCCTCTCCCCTTCCTTCTCCCCCCTTCCTCCCCTTCTTTCCTCTTTCTTTTTCCTCCCCCCCTCTTCTTTCCCCCTCCTTCCTTTCTCCCCCCCTCCTCCTCCCCCTTTCTTCCCCCTTCCTTTCCTTCCTTTTTTCCCCCTTCTCTCCTCCCTCTTTCCCTCCCATTCTTTCTCCCCTTTTCCCTCTCTCTCCTTTCTTCTTTCCTCTCCTCCTCCTTCCCCCTCCCCTTTCCTTCCCCTCTCCTTCTCCCTCTCCTTTCCCTCCCTTCCTTCCTTCCCCCCCCTCTTCCCCCCCTCTCTCCTCTCCTCCCTTTTCCTTTTTCTTCCCCCCTCCCTCCCCCCTCTCTTCCCCCTTTCCCCCTCTCCTTCCTCCCCTTTTCCCTCCTTTCTTTCTCCTTTCCCCCTTTCCCTTCCCTCCCTCCCCTCCTTCCTCTTCTCTTCTTCCCACCTTTCTTCCTTTTCCCCCCTTCTCTCTCTCTCCCCTTCCCTCTCCCCCCTTCTTTCCCCCTCTCTTCCCTCTCCCCTCCTTCCCCACTCTCCCTCCCCTATTCCTTTCTCCCCTTCCCTCCTTTTTTCCCCTCCTCTCCTCCCCCTCTTTTCTTTCCTCCCTCCCTTCCCCCTCCTCTTTCTTCTCCTTCTCCTCTCCCTCCTCCCCCCTTTCTTTCCTTCCCCCTCTCCCCTTTTCTTTTCCCCTCCCTTTCTCCCCTTTTCCCCCTTCTCTTTCTTTCCTCCCCCCCCCTCTCCCCCCCCCCCCCCCTCTCTTCTCTTCCTCCCCCCTTCTTTTCCTCTCTTCCCCCTTCCTCCCCTCCTTCTTTTTCTTTTTTTCCCCTCCCCCTCTTTCCCTTTCCCTCTTTTTCTTTCTCCCCTTCTCCTCTTCTTTTCCCCCCTTCCTCCCCTCCTTTCTCTTTTTTTTTTCTTCCCTCCCTTTTTCTCCCTCCCCCTTTTCTCCTCCCCTTTCCTCTCTTCCCTTTTCCCTTCCCTTCCCCTCCCCCTTTCTTCCTCTCCCTCCTTTCTTCTCTCCCTCTTTCTTTTCCTTTCCCCTTTCCCTTTTCCTCCCCCTTTCTTCTTTTCCCTTTCCCTCCTCCCCCTCTTCTCCCTTTCTCCTCTTTCTCTCTCTCTCCCTCCCCCTTCCTTCTTTCTTCCCTTCCCTCCCCCTCCCCCTCCTCCCTTCTCCCCTCCCCTCTTCCCCTTTCTCCTTCCCTCCCCTCTTTCCCTCTCCTCTTCTTCTCTCCCCCTTCCCCTCCTCCCCCCCTTTCTTTTCCCTTCTTTCCTCCCCTCCCCCTTTCCCTCCTCTTCCCCCCTCCCTTCTCTCTCCTTCCCCTCCCCTTCCCTTCCCCTCCCCCTTCTCCCTCTCCCTCCTCTCTTTTCCCTTCCCCCTTCTCCCTTCCCCTTCCTCTTTCTCCTTCTCCCTTTCCTTCCTTTCCTCCTCCTCTTTTTCCCTCCCTCTCTCTTCCTTCCTTTTTCCCTTCCCCCCCCTCCCCTTCCCTCTTCCTTTCTCCCCTTTTTCCCTTCTTTTTCCTTCCCCCCTTTTCCCCCCCTCTTCCTCCTCTTTTTCCTCTCCCCCTCCTTTCCTCTTTCCTCTCTCTCTCTTCCTTCTCTTTTTCCCCCTCTCCCTTCTCTCCTTTTCCCCCCCCTTCTCCTTCTCCCTCCTTCTCCTTTTTCCCCTTTTCCCCCTTCCTCCCTTTTTCCTTCTTTTTTCTTCCCCCTTTTTCCCCTCCCCTTTTCCTTTCTTTCTCCTCTTCTCCTCCCCTTCCCTTCCCTTTCCTTCTTTCCCCTTCCTCCTCCTTCTTTCCCCCTTCCCCTTCCTCTTTCCCTTTTCCTTTCCCCTTCCCTTCCCTTCTCCTCTTTTTTTCCTTCCTTTCTCTTTTTTTCCTCTCCTCCTTCTCCCTCTCCTCCCCTCTTTCTCTTCTTTCCCCTTCTCCTTTCCCTCTTCCTTTCTCTTCCTCCTTTTTTTCTTCCTTCCCTCTTCCTCTCTTCTTTTTCCTCTTCCCCCTCCTTTCCTCTCCTTTTCCTCTCCCTTCCTCTTTCCTCTCTTCTCTTCCCTCTTCTTTCCTCCTCTTTCCTCCCTCTTCCTCCTTTTTCCTCCCCTCTCCCTCCCCCCCCCTTTCCTTCTTTCCCTTTCCTTCTTTCCTTCCCCTTCCCCCTTCCCCCCTTTTCTTTTCTCTTTCTCCTCCCCTTCCCTCCCCTTTCCCCCCTTCCTTTTCCTTCCTTCCCCTCCTTTCTCTTTTCCCCTTTTCCTTCCTTTTTCCCTCCCCTCTCCCCCCTTCTCTCCTTTCTCTCCCTTTTCCCTCTTCCCTCTTTCCCCTCCTTTTCCTTCTCCCTTCCTCCCTCTCTTCCC
>NW_028259036.1:0-3382 GCF_024713525.1 Acromyrmex echinatior
GTTTTTTTTTCATTAAATATTAATTTTTTTTAATGAATTTTAATGCAATTTTTCTGGGGTTCCTCTAAATTCCTTATTTGCGCAAAGCCGTGTTACCTTTTAAATTAAAAAAGCAAATTTTTTTGCATTAAAAAAAAATTTTTTTTTAATTTAAATTTTTAAAAGCAATTTTTTTTTGGGGGTTCCTCTTAATGCATTATTTTTCCCCAAAGCAGTGTTTTCATTAAAAAAAAAAGCAATTTTTTTTTTCATTAAAATTAATTTTTTTTAATCAATTTTTTAAAGCAAATTTTTTTTTGGGGGTTCCTCTAATCATCATTTGCCCAATGCAGTTTTTACATTAAATTTTTTAAAATGCCTTTTTTTTTTGGGATTAAAAACTAATTTTTTTTTAAAGCATTTTAATGCAATTTTTTTGGGATTCCTCTAAATGCATTTTTGCGCCAAAGCGTGTTCATTAACATTAAAGCAATTTTTTTTTTTCATTAAATATTAATTTTTTTTAATGCAATTTTAAAGCATTTTTTGGGGTTCCCCTAAATGCATTATTTTTTCCCCTGCCCGTGTTACACTAAATTAAAAATCAAATTTTTTTTCATTAAATATTAATTTTTTTAAAGCAATTTTTAAGCAATTTTTTCTGGGATTCACTCTAAAAAGCTTTTGCCATGCGGGGTTTTAAAAAAAAATTAAAAAAAGAATAGTTTGGGGATTAAAAATTTAAATTTTTTTTCAATTTTTTAAAGCAATTTTTTTGGGGTTCACTCGAATGCCCTTATTTGTTTCCCAAAGCGTGTTACCTTAAAATTAAAAAGGGAATTTTTTTGCATTAAATATTTAAATTTTTTTTTAATGCAATTTTAAAGCCAATTTTTTTGGGGTTCCCTCTAATGCTTTTTTTGCGAATGCATGTTACATTTAAATTAAAAAAGCCCTTTTTTTTTTCTTAAAAAAAAAATTTTTTTAATGCAATTTTTTGCAATTTTTTTGGGGATTCCCCCCTAAAAGCATTTTGCCCAATGCGTGTTACCTTACAAATTTAAAAAAGCAAATTTTTTTTTATTAAAAATTTTAATTTTTTTTAAACAATTTTAAAGACTTTTTTTTTTTTTTTTTTTTTTGGGGTTCACTCTAAATGCATTTTTGCGGGAATTTCAGTGTTACTTAAATTAAAAAAAGCCAAATTTTTTTTCATTAAAAAAATTTTTTTTTTTAAATTTAAGCATTTTAATGCAATTTTTTGGGGATTTTTCTTAAAGCCCTTTTTGTCCAATGGTGTTTCCCTTAAAAAAAAAAAGCAATTTTTTTTTCATTAAAAATTAAATTTTTTTTTTTTGCTTTAATGCCAAATTTTTTTGGGGTTTCCCCCTAAATGCATTATTTGCCCTTTAAAGCAGTTACTTTAAAATTTAAAATTTAATTTTTTTTATTAAATTAAATTTTTTTTAATGCTTTTAATGCAATTTTTTTTTGGGGTTCCTTAATGCATTTTTTCCAATGCAGTGTTACTTAAAAATTAAAAAAGAAAAAATTTTTCATTAAAATTATTTTTTTTAATGGGAATTTTAAAGCAATTTTTTGGGGGTTCCCTAATGCTTTTTGCCAAAGCATTTTTTTAAAATTAAAAATGCAATTTTTTGCTTAAAATTAATTTTTTTTTAATGCAAATTTTTAAAGCAATTTTTGGGGGTTCACTCAAGCTTATTTTCCAAAGGGAGGGTTACTTAAAATTAAAAAAGCAATTTTTTTTGGGATTAAAATTTTTTTTTTAAAGCAAATTTTATGCAAATTTTTTTGGGGGTTCATTTTTAAAAGCTTATTTCCAATCCGTTTTCCTTAAATTAAAAAGCAATTTTTTTTGGGATTAAAAAAAAATTTTTTTTAATGCAATTTAAAGCAAATTTTTTGGGGGTTCCCTCTAAAACATTTTTGCCCAATGAAGGTTTCCCTTAAAATTAAAAAAGCATTTTTTTTGGATTTAAAATTAATTTTTTTTTAAAGCATTTTAATGCAATTTTTTGGGGGGTTCACTCTAAAACATTATTTGCCCAATGCGTGTTACTTTAAAAATTAAAAATGCAATTTTTTTTATTAAAATAATTTTTTTTTAACAAAAATTTTAAAGCAATTTTCCATTCCCCTCTAAAAGCCCTTAATTTGCCGGGAGGGTTACTTAAATTTAAAAAAGAAAATTTTTCATTTAAAAAATTTAATTTTTTTTAAAGCAATTTTTAAAGCTTTTTTGGGGGTTTTCCCTAAATGCATTTTTTCCCTGCGGTTACTTAAAAATTTAAAAAAGCAATTTTTTTTTTCATTAAAAATTAATTTTTTTTAATGCAATTTTAAAGAATTTTTTGGGGTTCCCCCTAAATCATTTTTTTCCCCCGCTGTTACTTAAAATTTAAAAAAGTTTTTTGGATTAAAAATTTATTTTTTTTAAAGCAATTTTAAACAATTTTTTTGGGGGTTCACTTTTAAAAGCTTATTTTTTCCCTGCAGGGGTTTCATTAAAAAAATGCAATTTTTTTTTTTTTTTCATTAAAATTAAATTTTTTTTAAAAAGCAATTTTAAAGCAATTTTTTTTTGGGGGTTCACTCTAATTTCTTTTTGGGGCCCCAAAGCAGTGTTTTCATTAAAATTTAAAAAAAATTTTTTTGAAATTAAAAAATTAAATTTTTTTTAATGCAAATTTTAAAGGGAATTTTTTGGGGGGGCACTCTAAATGCATTATTTTCCCCAAAGCAGTGTTACCTTAAAAAAAAAATGCCTTTTTTTGCATTTAAAAATTAAATTTTTTTTTAAAGCAATTTAATGCCCAAATTTTTTGGGGGTTCACTCTAAATGCTTTTTTGCCAAAGCGTGTTACTTTTAAAAATTTAAAAAACATTTTTTTGCATTAAAAATTTAATTTTTTTTTCCCTTTTTTAAGCAATTTTTTTGGAATTTATCTTAAAAGCATTTTTTGCCAATGAAATGTTACTTTAAAAAAAAAATGCAATTTTTTTTGGATTAAAAAATTTAAAATTTTTTTTTAAAGCAAATTTTTAAAGAATTTTTTTGGGATTCCCCTCTAAAAGCTTTTTTGCCCAATTCCGTGTTTTCTTTAAAAATTTAAAAAGCAATTTTTTTTTTATTAAAAATTAATTTTTTTTTAATTGGGATTTTAATGAATTTTTCCCGGATTTACCTAAAGCTTATTTGCCCAATGCAGTGTTACATTTTAAAATTAAAAATTTCCCTTTTTTTTTCCTAAATTAATTTTTTTAAGCACTTTTTAATGCCAAATTTTTTTTGGGGTTTACTCAAAAAGCTTATTTGCCCAAAGGGGGGTTTACATTAAAATTAAAAATGAATTTTTTTGCATTAAAATTTAAATTTTTT
>NW_028259037.1:0-3271 GCF_024713525.1 Acromyrmex echinatior
AAAAGCAATTTTTTTTATTAAAAAATTAAAAATTTTTTTTTTTCTATTTTTAAACCAATTTTTTTTGGGTTCACTCTAAAAGCATTTTTTCCAAGCAGGGGGTTTAAAATTTTAAAAAAAAAAATTTTTTGGGATTTAAAAATTAAAATTTTTTTTAAGGAAATTTTAAGGCCCTTTTTGGGGGCACTTTTAAATGCATTTTCGCCAAAGCCGGGAAAATTAAATTAAAAAAGGGAATTTTTTGGATTTAAAAATTTTTTTTTTTTTTTGCTTTTTAAGCAATTTTTTGGGGATTTACTCTAAATCATATTTCCCCAAGCCCCCGATACTTAAAATTTAAAAAGGGAATTTTTTTGGGGTTAAAAATTTAAATTTTTTTTTTGGGAAATTTAAAAAAATTTTTTGGGGGGGCCCCTAAAGGGAAATTTTTCGCAAGCGTGTTTCATTAAAAATTTAAAAACAATTTTTTTTATTAAAAATTTTTTTTTTTATTGTTTTTTAATGCCCCAATTTTTGGGATTTACCTTTAAAAGCATTATTTTTTCAAAGCAAGATAAATTAAATTTTGTGCAATTTTTTTCATTAAAAATTAAATTTTTTTTAATGCAATTTTAAAGCCAAATTTTTTTTGGGTCACTCTAAAGCATTAATTCTCAATGCGTTTTACCTTAAAATTAAATGCAATTTTTTGATTAAAATTTATTTTTTTATTGCTCTTTTCATGCCCTTTTTGGGGATCACCTCTAGTGCATTATTTCTTCTTCAATGCAGTGATACATTGAATTTAAAGTCAATTTTGTTGCATTAAAAATGAATTTATGCGTAATGCAATTTTAATGCAATTTTTTGGGATTCACTCTACTTCTTCTTCTTCAAGCAGTAATACATTAAAATTAAAAGTGCAATTTTTTTTTGCATTAAACATTAATTTTGCTCTAATGCAATTTAATGCATTTCTTGGGTATTCACTCCTAAATGCATTATCTATCCAATGCAGTGATACTTAAATTAAAAATGCATTTTTTTTCTTAACAATTAATTTTTTTTATTGGCTATTTACATCCAATTTTTTTGGGTTCCCTCTAGAATGCTTATCTATCAAATGCAGTGATACCATTAAAATTAAAATGAAATTTTTTTGCATGAAAATTAATTTTTCTTAATGCAATTTTAATGCAATTATTTGGGCTTCCACCTCTAATCATTATCTAGCCTGCGTGATACATTAAATTAAATGCAATTGTTTGGATTTAAATTTTCTTTTTTTTATTTCTATTTTAATGGCAATTTTTTTGGGATTCACTCTAAACTACTTGGTCTTCAATGCGTGATACAATTGACTGAAATGCAATTTTTTGGATTATAAATGACTTTTTTTTTATTGCCATTTTAATGAAATTTTTTGGGATTCACTCACAATGCAGTTGGTCTTCATGCAGTGATACATTGAAATTAAAATTGCAATTTTTTTCTTTGGATTATAAATTAATTTTTTTATGCGCTTTTACTTGCAATGTTTGGGGATACACTCTAAGGTCATTATTTCTTCATGCAGTGGATACATTGATTTAAAAGAGCAATTTTTTTGCATTAAAAATTATTGTGCTTAATGCACTTTTATGCATTGGTTGGATTAACTCTAATGCATTTCTCCTCCCATGCGTGCTACATTAAATTAAAATTCAATTTTTTGTATTAATATTTATTTTTTTTATTGCTATTAAATGCCATTTTTGGGGGCGTCACTCTAATGCATTATTTCTTCATGCATGTACCTTAAACATTAAAGTGCAATTGTTTGGGCATTAAAAATTACTTTTTCTAAGGCAATTTTAATCATTTTTGGGGTCACTCGAATGCATTTCTATCCATGCAGTGTACATTAAATTAAATGCAATTTTTTGGATTAAACGTTACTTTTTTTTAATGTTTTTAAGGCAGTTCCGGGGATTCACTCTAAATGCATTATTATCCCAATGCAGTGACACATAAAATTAAAGTGCTTTTTGTGCTTAAAAATTATTGTTCTTAATGCAATTTAAATGCATTTTTGTGGATTCACCTTAAAGCTTGCTATCCAATGCGTTAAATTAAGATTAAAATGCATTTTTTTTATTAAAATTAATTGTTTTTACTGCTATTTTAATGCAATTTTTTGGGGATTACTCTAAATGCATTATGTCGTCATCCTGATACATTAAAATTCAAATGCAAATTGTTTGTTAAAGTTTAATTGTTTTTAAATGTAATTTTAATGCCATTTCGGGATTCACTCTAAGGCATAATTTGCGCAATGCATTGTTCCTTAAAATTAAAATGCATTCTTTTGGATTAAAAATATTATTTTTTTTAGTGCTATTTAACCTCAATTTTTTGGGGGATCACTCCACATGCATTATCTATCCAAGGCGTGATCCATTAAATTAAAATGCAATTTTTTTGGATTACAATTAGTTTTTGTTATGCAATTTAATGCAATTTTTGGGATTTCACTCTAAATGCATTATTGCGGCAATGCAGTGTTACATTAAAATTAAAATGCACTTTTTTTTGGATTAAAATTTATTTTTTTAATTGCTATTTGCATGCCATTTTTTGGTGATTCACTCTAAAAGCTTATTTTTCCAAAAAAGTGATTTCTTTAAAAATTAAAAACAAAATTTTTTTTTTTTAAAATTTTTTTTTTTTAAGGGGGAATTTTTAAAGCCCTTTTTGGGGGTTCAAATCTAAAGCATTTTTCCAAGCAGTGTTATTAAAAATTTAAAATGCAATTTTTTTTATTAAAATTTAATTTTTTTTAATGCAATTTAATGCAATTTTTTGGGGGTTTACTCCAATGCTTATCATCCAATCCGTGAATTCCCTTTTAAATTAAAACAATTTTTTTGGGGGAAAAAATTTTTTTTTTTTATGGGAATTTTTAAAAAAATTTTTTGGGGGTTCCCCCTAAAAGCCCTTATTTTTTCCCTTCGTGTTTTTTTAAAATTTTAAAAAACAATTTTTTTTTTAAAAATTTTTTTTTTAATTTCTTTTTTAAAGCAAAATTTTTTTTGGGTTCACCTAAGCATTATTCTTCCCAAAAAAGTGATTCCTTAAAAAAAAAAAGCAATTTTTTTTTATTAAAATTTAAAATTTTTTTTTTGAATTTTTTAAAAACCCTTTTTGGGGGGGACTCTAAATCCTTTTTCTTTAATGCAGTGAAAATTAAAATTAAAAGTCAATTTTTTTTTTTTTAAAAAAAAAATTTTTTTTGCATTTTTAAAGCCCTTTT